>NC_091130.1:23442858-23552858 GCF_040183065.1 Periplaneta americana
AGAGTTTCGGAGAATGGTCAGTGCAACTCGATGTGTGCGCCTCGAGCTACCCTGAAGACATCCAAAGGGCACTCAACCTTCTGCCAAGTGTTCCATAACATTTGTGGAGTGATTAGCGCAACTGCATTTATAATGAGTTGTCTCAGTTTTTCAAATTGTCAACTATACCACCTTGGTACACAACATTCGTCATAAAGTCACAGAGAAATGTCAATGGGTGTCAAGTCGGGTGACCTAGGAGGCCAGGCAAGGGATCTCCTTGTTGCTGGGGAAGCTGATCAACAACAAAAGTTCTGCAACATGTTCAGATACACATTCCCTGTGACTGTCGCCTCGATGAAGAAGAATGGTCCAATGACGGATGACCTATACTTTACATACGATTTCTGGTACCTAGCGTGACAAGTACACACGATGGCAAACAGGCTCGCAAATTCACACGAAACAGGTGTGAAGAAAAGAAGTAGAGGAGAAAAGGAGGAAGAAAATAATAAATCAGTAAACAGTCTGACACCGAATAAACGAAAGAGTGGCACAAGTAAATCTAAAAAAAAAAAAGCGAAAAACGAAAAAATTGTTGACTAGAATGAGTGCGTGAATGAAGGGCAAGGAATTATTTCAATAAAATTTTGAAGTGTAGCCTTACTGAGAGTAGAAGTGTTAAATTCAACGCTAATTTATTGTCTCTCATTGCAAAAGCATTTTAAAGCTTAGGCCTACTTCTGCCGTGAGTAGAACTACACAGTCATTTTTCATACAAATAATTATATTTCGTATGCAACATTACGTGATAAATTGACTCACAGATAATGAATATGAACAAAATTGGTACAATAATTTAAGTGAAATTACTGTACATAGACTGACAAATGGCACACCTGAAATCGCAAATTCTGTACCTATACGATGTTTTGAAAGTGTGTATTTCTGCGAAAATCTGTTGAAATTTCCGTTTTTTTTCAATTAAATGCAGGCAAATTAGGGAATTTTATTACTCACAGAAATTACGAAGACAGAAGTTGGCAACAGTGTTTAAAAATTCCAACAGCTAATATAAACATGTTACTGCTCATTCATTATCAGTCTCTGGAGATGTGTTTTCCAAACCGAGGGGTGTGGCCCATCTTTCAACAACGTTTCGCCCAACCCCATAATTATAATCTCTTTATCGTCTCAAAGGTACTATATACAGCCAGGAGACTACAAGTAAAAACTCATTCCAATGGTCCGAGTTCAGTTTCTGGGGATGAAATGCATTCTCATTTTCTCTTACCCTCTTTAACTCTACCAAAGTAAATTTCAGATTATTCTCTTAAAATAAATCTGGACACTTTTTCTACCTTCTGTTGGCACATAATAGTTAGCCTACATGCAGTTGAATATACACGTAGAAAGTGTAGTGGTTTTATTTAACACAAAAAAATAGCGCTTTGTCTGAGTCTGAGAATTTTCATACTGTAATTTCATTTTGTTGAAGTTTTGACCGATAAGCAAAGTACTGGCTTCGCAATTTTCAAAAGCCAGGATGATTATATAAGGGCATCCTATATTTGCTTATATTCACTTCACTAATAAAACCTGAAGCTGAGATTTTCACAAATATGCGATGTAACAGGTAAATGCATGCACAAATAATGAAACATGATTAAGTAAGCAAATGCATAAAAATTAGTACAAAAAAAACTGATTGGAAAATGAGTGGACAAATGAATATTATATAGGCCTAAATGGAACAATAGGGACATAAAAGTATAAAACTCTGAAATAGAACTAGATAAATCTATTGAAAATTATATAAAATACATGATTAAATAAATAAATTGTAAAATATAAGTAACAGTAAAATCAAATACTGGATGACAAATCACGTAAATAAATGAGTGAATAAAGAGGTAAACCCACAGTCTGAAAATGGTTGTGCGAAGGTAAGTGGATGAATTTAAAAAGAATTAATCAGTTAAAAATAGATAGAACGTCATCAATAAATAAATGAGCGAAGGAGCGCATGAATCAGTAATCAACCGAATGAGTGAAGTATTGAACGAATTAATTAATTAATTGACGAGTTTAATTAATTAATGAGTGTGTGAATGAGCGAATGAGATGAGTAACGAGTGAATGATGAATGATTGATTGAATAAATTTATTTATTTATGAATTTCAATTTAAATATACAGAATACAGAATATAATAAATATGAATTAGTTAATGAACGTGGTAAATGTAAAAGAAACGAAGAATAATAAATGAATTAAATAATAATAATCCGTGGCGCTACAGCCCGTGAAGGGTCTAGACGGACCAGCCGGCTGCTGGCCTCACGCCCACATTCCGAAGCAGAGGTGGACGATCATCTAACCAGAATGGAGGTATCGTGTGGTTAGCAAGATGATCTCCCCAGCCGTTATAGCTGGTATTCGCAACCGCATTTCGCTACCTATCGTAGCTCCCCAAGTGCATCACGATGCTGGGTGGGCACCGGTCCCATACACTGGCCGAAGTTTCATGAGAAAATTTCTTCCCCCATGAGGACTCGAACCAGCGCTCATTCCGTAATGCGAGTCCTAGGCGGGATGCCTTAGACCGCGACGCCACGGCGCGGGACAATAAATGAATCAGTGAGGGAAAATATTAATTATGAAAAAATGTAACTTAAAATGACTGAAGATTTCAATAAATAATGAATGGACATATTGAGAAAAAAAATTCAGTAAATGAAGAGAAGAATGAGCAAATTTATAATAATTGTTTTGATGAATGGACATATTAATGAGTACTATTATAATGTACCGAAGTACAGACGTGGACAAATTATTAGCAAAATTGAAGATTTTTATTACATATTTTTACGAAATATGATTCTTCAGTTTAAACTACAGTTGACATTTTTGCGTATTTCGAAATTATTAGCAAGATTGAAGATTTGTATTGTATATTTTTTACAAAATTTGACTCTTCAATTTGGACTACATTTGATATTTTTGCATATTTACCAATTATTAGCAAAACTGAAGATTTTTATTATATATTTTTACAAAATTTTACCCTTCAATTTGGACTACAATTTACATTTTGGATATTTCAAAATTATTAGCAAAACTGTAGATTTTTATTTTATATTTTTGCAAAATTTGACTCTTCAATTTAAACTGCAGTTGACATTTTTGCATATTTACAAATTATTAGCAACATATGAGGATTTTTAGTAGGCCTATATATTTTTACAAAATTTGACTCTTCAATTTACACTACAGTTCACATTTTTGCATATTTCTATCTATTGTAATGATAAAATATGCAAAATTGTCAACTGTAGTCTAAATTGAAAAGTCAAATTTTGTAAACAGAATTATCATAAAAATCGTCAATTTTGTTAATAATTTGTCCAAGTCTGTACATATGATATTGCCATGCAGATATTCTGTGTCATCATACGATGAAAGAGTAATGGAACGGAGAAAAATTCTCTCCGGCGCCGGGATTTGAACCCGGGTTTTCAGCTCTACGCGCTGACGCTTTATCCACTAAGCCACACCGGATTCTACCCGGCGCCGGAGAGAATTTTTCTCCGTTCCATTATTCTTTCATCGTATGACGACGCAGAATACCTGCGTGGAAATATCATATGCACTTCGATACATTAAATAATAACTTATATATGATATGCGCGCTTATTCCGTCGGATCCCGGCCAACTAGTCACTCATTACGAGTGCACCTCAGCACATGTGTGGACTTCGGTCCTACGTTCATAGATAGCTATGACGTAGTGCAGAGGGCGGCCACCAGAGGGAACCCAAGAGTTGGAACTTAAAACTGAGACGATTCTTCCGACGCCGGGGTAGAATCCGGTGTAGCTTAGTGGATAAAGAGTCAGCGCGTAGAGCTGAAAACCCGGGTTCAAATCCCGGCGCCGGAGGGAATTTTTCTCCGTTCCATTACTCTTTCATCATATTAATAAGTGATTAATTAATGAACAGTTGAATGAAAAAATGAATGACTGTATTAATTAATGAACAAATCAATTAATCAATTAAGATATATAATAAATAAAAAGTTTTAATTAATGAGCATATGAATGAATATATTAAGATAAAATTGATTAATGGATAAACAAATGAAAAATCTATAAATAAAATAATGAATTAACAAATTGATGAATGAATGAATGAATGGGAGCTTCTTCAGAACGGTTGGATGAATTCATAGTTACGAAATTAGATATCTTTTTTTTTATTACCTTGGGGATTTAGTGAAGTGAATTTTTAATGGCAGGCAGAGTAACTATCTCATGCCCCCATGTTTTAGATTGCTACCAGTGCACTTCATTAGAACCAGGTAGGCCTATCCAGCTTCGAAGCCGTTAGCCCTGTGAACGAAATTAGATCAATTGCATAAAGCATTTTTATATAGGGCTTGGCCTAATTATTTGATGTTTTAATGTTATGTTATATTTAACGACGCTTGCAACTGCCGAGGTTATATCAGCGTTGCCGGTGTACCGGAATTTTGTCCCGCAGGAGTTCTTTTAAATACCAGTAAATCTACTGACATGAGCCTGTCGCATTTAAGAACACTTAAATGTCATCGACCTGGCCCGGAATCGAAGCCGCAACCTCGGGCATAGAAAGCCAGCGCTATACTAACTACGCCAACCAGGCCGACCTAATTATTTGAAATTTTAACATTACAAGTAGGCTAATTACATGAAATCAAACAGGTTGAATTTAATATCTGATGATCGGGAGTATGGATGATTAAATAGGCTAAATGTTTATCGGTAATTAAATTGATTTATTTAAATAAATCATAACTTGATTTATTAAAATAAATCATATACTGGATTAGCTACAAAGTCCTTAGTTGGTATACCACTGATATAAACACGTTGAAAATAATATCAACATCTGTAGCAGTAGTTTCAACAGTTGGTATGTCGGGGGTAAGTGTAACTACATGGAAAGCTAATTAGTACGTGACAAGTAAACGTATGACGAGATCCCCGCGCCCCACAGTTTGACGAGCCCCGTGACCTCGTCGCGCCGGATTTGAGCGACAGTTGACCCTCTCCAGAGAAATCTGTCTGAATATGCCGTAATCCCGCAGGGCTCCGGTTTCAGCTTTCAAGTGGCCTCTTCCCCACAAGCAGCTTCGCCCTGGATTAGCCACGCGTCCCTCCAAGCCAGGCCTGTCCTCTGGGAGGGCTCCCCGTTATTTAACGACGCTTCAGCAACACAGATGTTTATTATACGAACAATAGATCTTAAAACACCTACGTTATATACATTTTCTTGACCATTATCTTCATTATCACCATCCTTTTCAACACTATCGAAGTCACCGGTGTAGCTCAGTCGGTAGACGCATTTGCCTGCTGATGCAGAGTTGCGAACGGGCATGAGTTCGATTACCTGGTTGAGTTTCTTCCGAGCTTTCCCCAACTGTAAGGTGAATGTTAGTTAATCACATTGCGAATCCTTGATCTCATCTCGTCAAATACCATCTCGCTATCACCAATACCATCGACGTTAAATGACCTAGTTGATAGGTTGTCGTTAAATAGCCAAGTAAGAAACACTGTCGATGTCTTCGTTGTTTTTTCATCAACTTTAGCTTTTCCTTCGTATTCATATAGGCCTAACAATAACCTTTCCTTCGTCTTCACATCGTCATGACCAATGTTATAGTTCTAATATCATCTTGTCTTCGTCTTTATATCATGACAAATGTCATAGTTGTAACATTATCTTGTCTTCGTCTTCATATGATGTACATTATCACTGTTCTAATATCATTTTATCTTCGTCTTCATATCATGACCAATGTCAGTTCTAATATCTTGTCTTCGTCTTGATATCACGACCAATGGTCATAGTTCTAATATCATCTTGTCTTCGTTTTTATATAATTACTAATGTCATGGTTATTTCATCTTGTCTTCGTCTTGATATCATGACCAATGTCATAGTTGTAACATTATCTTGTCTTCATCTTCATATCATGACCATTATCACGGTTCTAATATCATCTTGTCTTCGTCTTCATATCATGACCAATATAATAGTTATAATATCACCTTGACTTCGTCTTGATATCATGACCAATGGTCATAGTTCTAATATCATCTTGTCTTCGTTTTTTATATCATGACTAATGTCATAGTTCATGATTATTTGGTCATATAAATGACAGAATTTATATTATTATGACATAGAATGTAATCTGAATAATAGACCATAAAATGAAATAGTGAAATAGCCTACTCATAGACACCAATATATCATTTACAACATTATGAAAACACGGACATTTTTTGCAAAACACGTAAAGCATTAAAGAAGAAAGTATGTGGCATCTTTCAGACACTTTTTTGTGCGCTGGAGTGCGGTAAGTAAAAAAAAAAAAAAAAAAAAAAAAGAGCCTTCTACAAAAACACACATTTTCATATCTTCTTTTTAGACTTTTCCGGTATTAACTTATAATTCATTTTTATATTTCAATATGCCTAGTGAATTATTAAATAAGTATATAATAAATTTTCAATCTTAAGACATATCAACTTGCAAATGTTTATTTGCTATTTAATAAGATATATGAAAGTTTTCGCCGTTTGGGGCATCTTCAGATATAACAAAAACATATAATCTGAACCTATAATAATAATAAATTATGCAAATAACAAGAATAAAGAACAATGTATGTATGCAATGCATGAGATTCATGAGCTTTATGTAAAATGTGAAATAATACAGCATAATTGTTGATATAATCTTTAGATTTGAAATTGAATTGGAGGGATATTTTATACTTATAGCTCATGTTACAAATAAAATATACAATTATGATTAAAATTTGTCAATAATGTTAAAATGTATAATGATGATTGATAAAATAGATTTTAAGAATAGCCATTAGTTGAGGATTGTCGTAGGGTATACGATAATTTGCGTAGATGATGTTCGTGTGTTATGTATGTGTTTCATTGAAAAACGTTCGCTAATGAACTAAATGTTATTTTATGTCGGAGATTACTGTTTCAATTTATTATCTGACTTGATGACATCTTATTGATTATAAATGACTGTTACGTGCAACCAGATTCGTTGAGATATTATTTGAAATGAATGCTCGTTGGTTATGGATGTCGTAGAGTATACGATGACTTTCGTAGTAGATAAATCGTAAGTTAAGCATGAATTTCAATCATTCAAGAAATCGTTCGCTTATGAAATGTTGTTTGACGTTGGTGATTACTCTGATTTGATGACATCCTATTGATTATAGTTGTTGCGCGTCATCAGATTTATTTGTATGTGTTGGTGGTTTTAAGAGAACTAACCACCACCAACACACCAACACCAACACATACAAATAAATCTGATGACGCGCAACAACTATAATCAATAGGATGTCATCAAATCAGAGTAATCGCCAACGTCAAACAACATTTCATAAGCGAACGATTTCTTGAATGATTGAAATTCATACTTAACTTACGATTTATCTAGGCTACTACGAAAGTCATCGTATACTCTACGACATCCATAACCAACGAGCATTCATTTCAAATAATATCTCAACAAATCTGGTTGCACGTAACAGTCATTTATAATCAATAAGATGTCATCAAGTCAGATAATAAATTGAAACAGTATTCTCCGACATAAAATAACATTTAGTTCATTAGCGAACGTTTTTCAATGAAACACATACATAACACACGAACATCATCTACGCAAATTATCGTATACCCTACGACAATCCTCAACTAATGACTATTCTTAAAATCTATTTTATCAATCATCATTATACATTTTAACATTATTGACAAATTTTAATCATAATTGTATATTTTATTTGTAACATGAGCTATAAGTATAAAATATCCCTCCAATTCAATTTCAAATCTAAAGATTATATCAACAATTATGCTGTATTATTTCACATTTTACATAAAGCTCATGAATCTCATGCATTGCATACATACATTGTTCTTTATTCTTGTTATTTGCATAATTTATTATTATTATAGGTTCAGATTATATGTTTTTGTTATATCTGAAGATGCCCCAAACGGCGAAAACTTTCATATATCTTATTAAATAGCAAATAAACATTTGCAAGTTGATATGTCTTAAGATTGAAAATTTATTATATACTTATTTAATGGTATTAACTTAGCCCAACTGATCCTCCAACTTATGCTTCTTTAATCTCTTCATCCAGTAAACCGTCTACCAGTTCTTTTTACATAATCATTAAATTATTACAAAACTTCTAACTAAAATAATATTTTGATCAGATTAATACAAATTTCATTACCAGAAACAAGAATGACTGTTTACACTGAAACAATAGTAATTTATGTATCAAGGGCGAAATGGAGATGTTTACAACGAGGTCTACGAGGTTCCTGCGGAGGGTCTATGGCCCGAGGGTGCAAGTGTTCCTAAGTTTAAACATGAAATTTCGCCAAAGGTTCATACATTATTTTGTGGCACACTAGTCCGCAATTGAATAAATTTAAACTTTTTGATAAGAGTTATAAGTTAGAAATTCGCTTTGAGTTTGCATGTCTTGTTTTGCGTGTTATGTTTTGGTATCTAGGGAATGTGTAGGCCTATATAAGGGGAAAAAAATGAATACGTAGAATATAAATTATTCGTTGAGGGAGGCCATGCATGATGCTATTATTTCTTTGTTGTTAAGTTACCAGTCTCTGAATTTAATAAACAATGTTCTGTTATGTTGGAAATGATGTCGGGATCTGTTGAAACCCAAATTTCTTCTGGAGTTGTTACTAAAGCCAAACAAGCTGAAGATAAGTTGTTGCCAATTAAATAAATATAACAGTAGCTACCCAATTTTCTTTAAATAATGAAGGTAATAAACCAATTTCATCTATACTATAAATTCAAATGCATAACTCTGATTGCTCCGATATAAATTGCAATTGTTCAGTTATTAATTAAGTTAATGAGGTTAAATACTTATGTATAATTATTGATAATCATTTAAAATGGAATAATCATATTCATTATATTTGCAATAAATTACGTAAAACATTTTGTTACTTTGTTGTTCTAAGAAATATTTTGTCAATTAACTGTTTACGTATAATTTATTTAGCATTATTTCAATCTATATTTATGTATGGTATCATAGGTTGGGGTGGAACTTATAAATCCAACCTTTATCCGTTAATTTTACTACAGAAAAAAGTTTTACAAATTTGTTTTAAAAATCAGAAAGATTACCCAAATGAATTGTTGTTTAAACACTTCAAAGTTTTCAATATTAAACAAATGTATTATTTTATTTTATTAAAATATTTTCATAGAAATTTTAATAACTTTGAAAGGTATATACATAAATATAGAACTAAAAATATGAATTCTCTGCGTTTGTCTGAACCAAAATGTAAAACCAATGCAGCTTTTTATCATAGCATGAGTCAAGGTCCCAGATTATTAAACAAATTTTATTTCAATATTATTTTAACCACGAATCCTCTCCAAATTAATAACAAAAAAAAAATTGTACTCGATTTATAGTTTGGGTTTAAACATATTAAACACTATTTAATCTGTATTCACTCTCAATTTTAATTTTATTTTTGTCTATATTGGAATCCCCTCCTGAGCACGAGTCTTACTCATTCAGGAGTGGGCTAGTTTATCTTTCATTGTATTTATTAATTTGTATTCATTTCAAACCTACTAGCAATAAAATAAATAAATAAAGTTCAAGTAATGGTACGATATATTTTTTACTCCTAAGGACTATGAAAGATTCTTTAGGCCCGCATAGGTATAATGGGCAGTATTACGTATATTGTATCCATGGATAAATTGAACAAATTATGAGCCAGAGCGCCACAAAATAATCCACATACTGCCTCGGCAACGATGTTCAAACTTTCTTATTGGAAAATTTTTTACATATCAAACAAATTTATGCAATAGTCACAATTAAAAATACATTTATTTAAATTGTAATCGTACAAAAAATGGTACTTACTTACTTACTTACTTACAAATGGCTTTAAGGAACCCTCAGGTTCATTGCCGCCCTCACATAAGCCCGCCATCGGTCCCTATCCTGTGAAAGATTAATCCAGGTCTATCATCATATCCCACCTCCCTCAAATCCATTTTAATATTATCCTCCCATCTACGTCTCGGCCTCCCCAAAGGTCTTTTTCCCTCCGGTCTCCCAACTAACACTCTATATGCATTTCTGGATTCGCCCATACGTGCTACATGCCCTGCCCATCTCAAACGTCTGGATTTAATGTTCCTAATTATGTCAGGTGAAGAATACAATGCGTGCAGTTCTACGTTGTGTAACTTTCTCCATTCTCCTGTAACTTCATCCCGCTTAGCCCCAAATATTTTCCTAAGCACCTTATTCTCAAACACCCATAACCTATGTTCCTCTCTCAGAGTGAGAGTCCAAGTTTCACAACCATGCAGAACAACCGGTGATATAACTGTTTTATAAATTCTAACTTTCAGATTTTTTGACAGCAGACTAGATGATAAAAGCTTCTCAACCGAATAATAACAGGCATTTCCCATATTTATTATGCGTTTAATTTCCTCCCGAGTGTCATTTATATTTGTTACTGTTGCTCCAAGATATTTGAATTTTTCCAACTCTTCGAAGGATAAATCTCCAATTTTTATATTTCCATTTCGTACAATATTCTGGTCACGAGACATAATCATATACTTTGTCTTTTCGGGATTTACTTCCAAACCGATCGCTTTACTTGCTTCCAGTAAAATTCCCGTGTTTTCCCTAATCGTTTGTGGATTATTGGGGATCATCAGTGCGGTTTTAGGAGTAATAGATCGACTATTGATCAGATTTTTGGTATTCGACAGATAATGGAGAAAAAATGGGAGTATAAGGTTACAGTACATCAGTTATTCACAGATTTCAAAAAGGCATATGACTCGGTTAAGAGGGAAGTATTGTATGATATTCTTATTGAATTTGGTATTCCCAAGAAACTAGTTCGATTAATTAAAATGTGTCTCAGTGAAACATACAGCAGAGTCCGTATAGATCAGTTTCTATCTGATGCTTTTCCAATTCACTGCGGGCTAAAGCAGGGAGATGCACTATCACCTTTGCTTTTTATCTTCGCTTTAGAATATGCCATTAGGAAAGTTCAGGATAACAGGCAGGGCTTGGAAATGAACGGGTTACATCAGCTTCTTGTCAATGCGGATGACAAAAAGTAGTATGCAAAACAAATGCGTTAAGTGTGTAAAAGAATCTCGGAAACTCAAAAAACTCGACATCGCCTCGTTTTTTCGAACTGTTCCCTCGATTCTGTTATAATGCACTAACCACACTTGTATCGCAATATAATATTACAGCATCAACTTAAATTCAAATAAAGTATGTAATAAGAGTCACATAAAATCAGTGCCTTGTAAAGATTTAAACCGTCCATATACCTAGCAACAAGTCCTTGTCGCGGACCGATGTGGAAACAGTAGCGGGAGATAAATTAGGCCATACAAGTGATCATGGAGGGAAAGAAGCTCTCATCTCGTGGGATGAGTATTACAAATAATACGCTGTCACGCTGGCAGCATTCTAATGCCCGGGTTCAGACACTTCATGTATTACTTTCACATATAAAATGGATGGCCAACGAGTGCAACAGTCGTATTGTGCCACGCATGGCTTACCGTGGACAGAGAATTGCTTTTCCACACCGAAGAATAGAGCCGAAAATTCCGACATCTTATTGAAATTATTATAGATGATGGTTTGGGCAGGTTCATTGGGAATATAATCATAGTACGAAAATGCCTTTGGTGAGAATTCGTCATCTAATAGTACATTATGCAACGAGCTTATAATGACAGTAATTAAGAAAGCGAGTATGGATGTTTATGAAACGAGCGCAAGCGAGTTTCATAATTTTCATACGAGCTTCTTAATTACCATTATAGGCGAGTTTCATACGGCTTTTTATGCTCGACCATATTTCTAACTTGAAATTACCGGTATTCAGATGTATACATTTTATTTTTAGGTATCTGACAAGATCGGAAGTGACCTTGTTCTAGGTCGTGAATTGTGAGATGTGCGCAGACGCGAAATTATTGATTTTTTCCGAGGAACAATAACGTCATTGATCTTGATGTATAATCCCGTTAAACTTGATAATATTATAATATTATAACCTTGATTATTGAATTCGACATTGAAAAACGAGATGACAAATTGAATTTATTTGAATATTATTTACAATTAACGCTAATTATTATAGTAACAGAACATAACCTTCTGCGACAGTATTGGATTTCCAGCCTCCGTGACTTTTCGCTAATTCTCTTTGGATTGCATATCCGAGAATAATCGATACTTGCGATTTTATAACGGTACAAAGCTGACTTGTCATTGGCTGAACACATGTAAGCTGAGTTATCATTGGCTGAAGACCTGTACTTTAATGAGTAGGTGTACTTTAATGACATGCATTAAAGGACTGCTACCAGGTGTATAATTAGTACATTTCGGCATGTTCGAGCATAAATCAATATTATTGGTTGAATAAGTTATTTATTATGTTACGAATGGACAAACGTCCAGTGGTAATGTTGGTACACTACAAAAGTGAACAAACACAAAACACAACAGAAAGAACACAACAAGATACAAATAATTTACAATAACACAACAGAAAGAACACAACAAAATACAAATAATTTACAATAACACAACAGAAAGAACACAACAAAATACAAATAATTTACAATAACATAACAGAAAGAACACAACAAAATACAAATAATTTACAATAACATAACAGAAAGAACACAACAAAATACAAATAATTTAAAATAACACAACAGAAAGAACACAACAAGATACAAATAATTTACAATAACACAACAGAAAGAACACAACAAAATACAAATAATTTATAATAACACAACAGAAAGAACACAACAAGATACAAATAATTTACAATAACACAACAGAAAGAACACAACAAAATACAAATAATTTACAATAACACAACAGGAAGGACACAACAAAATACAAATAATTTACAATAACACAACAGAAAGAACACAACAAAATACAAATAACTTATAATAACACAACAGAAAGAACACAACAAGATACAAATAATTTACAATAACACAACAGAAAGAACACAACAAAATACAAATAATTTACAATAACATAACAGAAAGAACACAACAAAATACAAATAAATTACAATAACACAACAGAAAGAGCACAACAAAATACAAATAATTTACAATAACACAACAGAAAGAACACAACAAAATACAAATAATTTACAATAGCACAATAGAAAGAACACAACAAAATACACTCGATGTGGGTCTCTGGCGTTTCGTCCACGCAAGTTGTGTGGATATAAAGGGAAAAGTTGAGACGGTGTCGGGTGGAGTTACCTGGAAAGAGCGCTGGTACGTTCAACCAGAGGTCCCGGGATCGATACCTGGCCCCGGAACAATTTTTCCCTTGAAATTATTCAAAATACAAATAATTTACAATAATACAACAGAAAGAACATAACAAAATACAAATAATTTACAATAACACAACAGAAAGAACACAACAAAATACAAATAATTTACAATAACACAACAGGAAGGACACAACAAAATACAAATAATTTACAATAACACAACAGAAAGAACACAACAAAATACAAATAATTTATAATAACACAACAGAAAGAACACAACAAGATACAAATAATTTACAATAACACAACAGAAAGAACACAACAAAATACAAATAATTTACAATAACATAACAGAAAGAACACAACAAAATACAAATAAATTACAATAACACAACAGAAAGAGCACAACAAAATACAAATAATTTACAATAACACAACAGAAAGAACACAACAAAATACAAATAATTTACAATAGCACAATAGAAAGAACACAACAAAATACACTCGATGTGGGTCTCTGGCGTTTCGTCCACGCAAGTTGTGTGGATATAAAGGGAAAAGTTGAGACGGTGTCGGGTTTAGTTCCCGGGAAAGAGCGCTGGTACGTTCAACCAGAGATCCCGGGATCGATACCTGGCCCCGGAACAATTTTTCCCTTGAAATTATTCAAAATACAAATAATTTACAATAATACAACAGAAAGAACATAACAAAATACGAATAATTTACAATAACACAACAGAAAGAACACAACAAAATACAAATAATTTACAATAACACAACAGAAAGAACATAACAAAATACAAATAATTTACAATAAGACAACAGAAAGAACATAGCAAAATACAAATATTTTACAATAATTTAATACAGAACAATTGAAAGCAATAATATACCTACTCTAATTACAGAACAATAACACAAACATAAAATCATAACATGAGCACCATTCACAACACAAATACAAAATCACAACAGTAATAAAAGTCTTTAGAACGCACTAAATTCCCTTAGCATTAAGCCGAAGATAGTACTAATCGTTTAAGCGATACTTGTAACGCTTACACAAATCTTAACCAATTTTAAGACTTATGAAACACTTAAACACTTCGAACACTTACTCTACACTTAGGCTTATTTATTTTCAAAATTTTCCGCAGCACTGAACATTTCCAATAAACACAAACGAAACAGTACAGCAGAAATAAACAGAACACGGGAAATGGTAAAACAACATAGAGTCTCTAACACAAACAGAACACAGGGGAATTGTAAAACAACAAAGAGTCTCTAACACACTTAAATATTCACTACATACTTACACTTACATAAACATCTCTCCTAATAAAACAAAAGTGTTCGCATTTAGAGGATCGGAAACAATAAGAGCTAAAATTATATTAGAAGCAAAACCTACTGAACAGATCAACTGCTTCAATTACCTCGATTGCAACATATACAGGGTGCGTCAGAAAGAACGGATGGATTTCACATGGCAAGAAAATTGTAAAGATTCATCAAATGAAAAATTTATTGTTATCAACATATTCACCAATACATGCAGTTTATTTATGGAAAACAACATTATCCATATGATGTCCTTGGCTTTCAATACAGGCATCGAGGCGTTTTCTGATGTTCGCCATCACTTTCACAGTCATAGCTGGTGCAATTGCCACGATTTCTTCACGAATCGCTGTCTTCAGTTCGTCCAGTGTATGTGATCGATGTTTACAAACTTACGCCTTCAAATGGTCCCAAAGAAAGAAGTCGCAGGGCGTGAGATCTTACCGTAGCCTCGGACAATCTCAGTGCAATATAATTTCGTCCAGGTGATTTCTTCTTTAATGTTGAACCTGTGATACGAAATGAAGCCACCCACCGCAAAATTGTATTCCGAGTTGGAATCCTAGCGTGACATCCGATGTCGAAATGAGTCCTGAATGGCGATTACAGACTCTTCATTTTTCAAAAATGTCTCTACGATGAAAGCACGTTATACACCAGACCAACACCATATTCTCAACTGAAACTGCATTCTATGGCTGACCCAACAGTCATGGTCCCCCTCACTATGTATATCTCTCTCCTCGTTGCGTATCGATAGTTTGAAATCCATCCGTTCTTTCTGACGCACCCTTTATTTGAAAAACGAAGGTTTTACAAATAAAATAAATAAATTCAATTACTGATGTGGTACATTAAGAAGATGTTCAAAGACGTCAAACTTACATTTTATAAAGTGACAGTAGTTCCTATGTTGATGTATGGTGTAGAATTTTGAATTATAAGTAAGAAAGAAGAACACAGAATAGAAGCTCCAGAAATGAGATTTTTGAGAGGTGTGGCTGGATATATGGGATAGGAAAAGAAATGAAGACATTCGGAAAGAACTTAAGGTATTCAAATTAAAACAAAATATATCTCAATGAAGGAACGATTGGATGGAGCATCTAGAACGGATAGAAGATGACAGCATATTTACTTACTTACTTACTTACTTACTTACTTACTTACTTACTTACTTACTGGCTTTTAAGGAACTCGGAGGTTCATTGCCGCCCTCACATAAGCCCGCCATTGGTCCCTATCCTGAGCAAGATTAATCCATTCTCTATCATCATATCCCACCTCCCTCAAATCCATTTTAGTATTATCCTCCCATCTACGTCTCGGCCTCCCTAAAGGTATTTTTCCCTCCGGCCTCCCAACTAACACTCTATATGCATTTCTGTATGCGTCCATACGTGCTACATGCCCTGCCCATCTCAAACGTCTGGATTTAATATTCCTAATTATGTCAGGTGAAGAATACAATGCGTGCAGTTCTGTGTTGTGTAACTTTCTCCATTCTCCTGTAACTTCATCCCTCTTAGCCCCAAATATTTTCCTAAGCACCTTATTTTCAAACACCCTTAACCTATGTTCGTCTCTCAAAGTGAGAGTCCAAGTTTCACAACCATACAGAACAACCGGTAATATAACTGTTTTATAAATTCTAACTTTCACATTTTTTGACAGCAGACTGGATGACAAAAGCTTCTCAACCGAATAATAACAGGCATTTCCCATATTTATTCTGTGTTTAATTTCCTCCCGAGTATCATTTATATTTGTTACTGTTACTCCAAGATATTTGAACTTCTCCACCTCTTCAAAAGATAAATTTCCAATTCTTATATTTCTCACTTCGTGCAATATTCTCGTCACGAGACATATTCATATACTTTGTGTTTTCGGGATTTACTTCCAAACGTATCTCCTTACTTGCTTCCAGTAAAATTCCAGTGTTTTACCTAATGGAAGATGACAGCATTCCAAAATTAATTTTAAATTATAAACTAAAGAGTGTAAGGAATGTTGGCAGACCGAGGAGGAGATGGATACAACAGTTGTAACTCATGAAACCGGAAGGAGCCAGTTAAGGCTTAAGCCCTAGAGATGATGATGATGATGATGATGATGATGATGATGATAGTAGTGGTGGTGGTGGTGGTGGTGGTGGTGGTGGTGGTGGTGGTGGTGGTGGTGGTGGTGGTGGTGGTGATAAAATCCTTAGCAAATACTCGACCTGAACTGTTTTACATCAAAACGAACAATTTGCAAGCCCTGCGTAAGTGTTCTTACAAGTCTGGTAGAAGCCTTTTATTTTTTACACGCAAAGTACGTGAAAGACAACCTCATGCCACCTACCACAGTGATTGCATATTGTGTAACAGTAGGTTTGTTGCTTGAAACTCTATCTGCACAATAATGTATTAAAGTGGATAGGAGAGGAGAGGAGAGGAGAGGTGAGGTGCGGAGAAGGTCCGCTAAGCCGGTTTCCAAAGCTCTCTGTATCACACAAATGTAAAGGCATGTCTACTACTAATGTATAGCAGTTAATCCCTCTAATCTGGAAGACGTTGGGCCAGAAACAGAAGTTCAAATTGTCTAGACAGCTTCTCTTTGAAATATCTCAAGACAAGGCCTTCCTTTCTGTGTCCACTTGGCCACTCAAGAGAAAGAAGCTGCCCTGTCTTACAAAATAGCAGATAATTCGACTGGTTTGAGAGAAACGATCAGGTTGTTAGCTATTTCAACGACTGTTTTCAATTACAGAGGTTACTTAAGATAACTTAAGTCAATGTAATACAGTGAGTTTGTTTTATTTTCTTACTGCTAAAGTCGCTTTTAACTGCTTGCATCTGCTTTACCGACTTTCACAATCAGTTCGGCGAGAAGGTTTCAAAGCAATCTTTTGGACAGGCACTACCAATACTGTGATTATTGTTACATAAAAAACCATATCTCCCTTCTAAAAAATATTATTTTTCCTATATGTAGCAAGAAGCTTACCATGTTTCACATAAAACAACTGACACGTTTTAAAAGAATTGTAACTTATTTTTGCTCACAGAGGATACAGAAATTCTCCGAATTACATAGGTCACAGGTTAATCGTTCCGAAAAATGTTATATAAATCAAAGCAAACCTATGTCGGAACATAACCCATTAGGCACACTCACCAACGAAGCATCACTCATTCCGCGCATGCGTAGACAGCCAAGATGATCCTGTCGCGAGCCGCACGTCAAACATTGTGGTCAGAAAGCGTCAAAAAGCTAAAGGAGAAATCGTTCGAAAATCTTTTAAGCCTTACCCGGGGCCGAACCGCAGACATTCTGGTCAGAAAACGTCAAATAGCTAGAGGAGAGATCGATCTAAAATTTCGTAAATCTTACCGGGGATTGAACCACAGACATTCTGGTCAGAAAACGTCAAATAGCTAGAGGAGAGATCGATCTAAAATCTCGTAAGTCTTACCGGGGATTGAACCATAGACATTCTGGTCAGAAAATGTCAAATAGCTAAAGGAGAAATCGTTCTAAAATCTCGTAAGTCTTACCGGGGACTGAACCACAGACATTCTGGTCAGAAAACGTCAAATAGCTAAAGGAGAAATCGTTCTAAAATATCGTCAGTCTTACCGGGGACTGAACCACAGACATTTTGGTCAGAAAACGTCAAATAGTAAAGGAGAAATCGTTCTAAAATCTCGTAAGTCTTACCGGGGACTGAACCATAGACATTCTGGTCAGAAAACGTCAAATGGCTAGAGGAGAGATCGATCTAAAATCACGTAAGTCTTACAGGGGACTGAACCACAGACATTCTGGTCAGAAAACGTCAAATAGCTAAAGGAGAAACCGTTCTAAAATATCGTCAGTCTTACCGGGCACTGAACCACAGGCATTCTGGTCGGAAAATGTCAAATAGCTAAAGGAGAAATCGTTCTAAAATCTCGTAAGTCTTACCGGGGACTGAACCATAGACATTCTGGTCAGAAAACGTCAAATAGCTAAAGGAGAAATCGTTCTAAATTATCGTCAGTCTTACCGGGGACTGAACCACAGACATTCTGGTCAGAAAACGTCAAATAGCTAAAGGAGAAATCGTTCTAAAATATCATCAGTCTTACCGGGGACTGAACCACAGGCATTCTGGTCGGAAGACGTCAAATAGCTAAAGGAGAAATCGTTCTAAAATCTCGTAAGTCTTACCGGGGACTGAACCACAGACATTCTGGTCAGAAAACGTCACCTGAATGAAGCACAAATGATCTTAATACTTTACAGGACTTAGTAGCGAATTTCATACACTGAAGTTAGGAAACGACAGTAATGTAAAGTAAGAATGGTCATAAATCGAATTACTTTGTGAAAACCCGTCTTCGAACAGTTACGAATCCTATAGAAATAGTATGGTAAAATAGCAGATCTGTTACAAGTTGTTCGTTGTATAACCACAGTCTAGTACATACAGTCACGAAGCTCAATACGTAGTAAATATGCAAACATAGATAGTTGATAACCACTAGGATCGCTAATATCGCCTCATTACAGACAATGCGAAATAGTACCGGCACAGTCAATTGTTCCTAGCACACTCACAACTCAAGCTTCGTGACTGTATATACTAGACTGCGGTATAACCACAGTCTGCTATATACAGTCACGAAGCTTGGGATGATTTTTTGCAATTCTCGCGATAGTTGCTAGCCGCTTGGAGCGCTATGAGTACTAGGAACAATAGACTGTGCCACAGCCATCGTGATCTAATACAGGCCGTAAGGCAGACCATGTAACTCGCTTAACCCGATCACGAAGGGCGGCGTTTCAACCATATAAATTAGTTGGAATGCATAAACAGTAACATAATGTAGTGTAATTCGATTAATAAAATTTAAAACAATGATTATGAGACACTTCAGATATAATTAAATTGCGAGTTAAGCTGTAACATTATTTATGGTGTGAAAATTACGTTGGTCGTATGTGTAATACCTGCCTTTATTTCGATTAAATATTGCGAAATTCTTGTACATTCATTTATGCACGATTCAGTAATTTTCAATTGCACCGCACGTATATTTAGATATGTTGAAACTATAGATTATGTTTACTGTACCAGTTGCCCCTTTCTGTCTAAATTTAGTGATCTCCAATGCCTTACCATTCATATGAAAATTATAGGTTATGTTAACTATATTTAACTTTTATTCCTAAATTCGCAATTATACATTATAATTAAGCATAATGTCATGTATGATACCCCTGACATTCAATTTGTCTGTATTTTAATACTACAAATGAGAACAGAATTATTGCATTTATCTGCTACGTAAGAGACGAAGTAACACAATTGCACGTACACTAATTTCATAGGAGTGGTATGGTAAATGTTTTGTCTAAAGTTAAGGAAGGTAGATGTGCTAAATTGAAACCACAATATAAATTCTTTTTTATTAAACCTCAAAATAGCTTTCATTCTAAACTAAAATGTTGACGCGAACAGATTATGTTAACATGTAAAATTCTCTTCACATTAAAATAACACAGTTCTGTAATTATTTCTGCAACATATTATGCAACAAGAAGTAAACGGAACTTATGGACACATTACACTAAATAAAGCTTAGCAATGATACGCAATAAAGTTATAATACAATATTTCACTGAGCTCCATACACTGAAATAGAAAACCCGAACATACATTACGGCCTGGTCTAGATCGAAAAGGTATTGACTGTGCCGTATTTCGCAGTTTTGTGAAAAGCTATGTAAACTGTGAAATGTTCGTAATCGGTTGTAATAACTGTAAATGGCTAAAATACAATAATTTGAATAATAATATGGGACAAGGAGACGTTTGTAGTACTATAAATTGTAAGAAAATTAGGTTAGAGTTATCCTTCTTCCGAAAGATCCAGGAAGGTGAGTTTATAGAATATAATATATATTTTATGAAAATAATATATAAACCTTATGTATTTCATATTTCAATAGTGGAAGGAAGGTGTTATTTTTTTTCCAAAAGAACACGCTATCGAAATACAATACATTTTATCGCCTGCTAGGGAGGCGATGAGGCGATAGTAGCGATCCTGGTGGTGAGTAAACTATCTATGTTTGCATATTTAGTAAGTATTGAGCTTCGTGATTATACAGGGACATCATTTTATTTTTACTTCAATTTTTATTGTACCTGAGTTTTTGAATGTGCTTCACTCCCACCCCTTCAACCGTCTTCCACACAGATCCAAGACCGCATATACACTCATAGTAGCCACAGTACGTTCCAAAAATATGTTCGCATTTTCCAGTGACGAAAGAGTTTTCAATATTGAATCATTTTCGCACAGGTACTGTCATCCATTTGCCTACGTCGTATCCCGGTTTCCCCAACCAGCTTTTATTCGCCAGCTAGTGGCTGGGCTGTCGTAGCTCTTTTCTGAGAACATTAATTTCTGTTAGGAATTGGACGTCTACGTAATATTATACAACTGTTTAAAATAACTTAAACAAAAGGGCCTCGTTAAGTAATTAACTGTCACGTGATTTCCCTCCTTTCTACGACCCTACAACATAACCACTTGGACGGACAGTAGATAGTATGTCTGAGTAATTTTATCTTTTGTGGCAGAAGTGAAGATTGAATTTACAGTACGTAAGGTACTCTTTTAATAGAGTCGGTACAGAATTATTTCAACATGAGTTACTAGTACGAAGAACTGTTTTTTTTATTTTTTATTTGATTATTTAACGACTCTGTATCAACTACGAGGTTATTTAGCGTCGATGGAATTTGTGATAGCCAGATGATATTTGGCGAGATGAGGCCTAGGATTACGAAGAACTCGTAATTGGAATTAGGTACAATATGCTATAGTGCGATAATATGCACATTAGAACTGAAGCCTGTATCGAAATGTGTTTAAATATCCATATTGTGATTATTTTTCAATTTAACTTCATTCTCTATATTGTACGCTAATGTGTTGTAGACAGTATAATATACACTGCATAATGAATACGTCCACATGGACAGCTCAGTTCGTGAGTAAAAACACTCATTGTTAATACTGTACTGTACTTTGATTAAACAAAAACCTAATGAAAATGATTAAACTCAAAAGCGCAATATTTCCTAGTTTACGTAAATGATGAACTACTTTTCTTCCCTCCTATACCTAGTAAAGTGATTTGTTTGTATACTACGTCAGTATCATCGAACTCCAGTCGTGGAAGGGGATAGCAAACGGCGTTGATCCAGAGGTACAGGCAAGTTAATATTAAAAATGTTAGTAAAAATAAAATGATGTCCCTGTATATACTAGACTGCGGTATAACTGCGCCACGGCTAGGACTGCATAGAAGGATTCTCCAGTGACATAAAGCCCACTCTTGTCCTGAAGAGTCTCCAAGACTAACACAGACGTTTGTTGTGTACGGACCATTTTTCATCGCGTTAAAAAGATGTGGGGAGGCAGAGGAGGTGTATTACAATATTATAATCCGTGGTGAGGCGAGCACGGAGGTCTACAGCCGGATCTAACACACAATTAGATCTGTGTAAGATAAATAACGACCAGGCTACTGTGTGTGCCCAGATTTTTCATCCACGTGTGTATGTGGACCACCATAGCAGTGTCCACCCACGTCATCTGTCCTTTGACATATATACACGAAACTCAAGCCTATGCGGTCAGGATAATCCAAAGACAAGATCTCCACTCAATCGCAATATTTCTAGTTCTTTATTTAGATTCAGACTTCTTATATTTACTGGAACTGTTTAGGTATGTTGATGTGATGATTAAATGCAATAATTTCATAATAAACGCGGTAAATATAATTGAGAATTCTGGAAAATATAATACTGTACAGGGCATATCAATACTCCGGTAACACTTTCAATATGTTATGCTCGACCATCCCGAAATGTACTAATTATACATCTGGTAGCAGTCCTTTAATGCATGTCATTAAAGTACACCTACTCATTAAAGTACAGGTCTTCAGCCAATGATAACTCAGCTTACATGTGTTCAGCCAATGACAAGTCAGCTTTGTACCGTTATAAAACCGCAAGTATCGATTATTCTCGGATATGCAATCGAAAGAGAATTAACGAAAAGTCACGGAGGCTGGAAATCCAATACTGTCGCAGAAGGTTATGTTCTGTTACTATAATAATTAGCGTTAATTGTAAATAATATTCAAATAAATTCAATTTGTCATCTAGTTTTTCAATGTCGAATTCAATAATCAAGGTTATAATATTATATTATCAAGTTTAACGGGACTACGTCAAGGTCAATGACATTATTGTTCCTCAGAAAAAATCAATACTTTTGCGTCTGCGCACATCTCACAATTCACGACCCAGAACAAGGTCACTTCCGATCTTGTCAGATACAAATAAAATGTATACATCTGAATACCGGTAATTTCAAGTTAGAAATATGGTCGAGCATAAAAAGTCGTATGAAACTCGCCTATAATGGTAATTAAGAAGCTCGTATGAAAATTATGAAATTCGCTTGCGCTCGTTTCATAAATATCCATACTCGATTCTTAATTACTATCATTATAGGCTCGTTGCATAATGTACTATTATTACACAAAAACTACTAATGATAGCACTTTCAAACACACGTCAGTTTAAAGTCAAACTCTCAAAGTTATTCAGCCGCTTAATTTTCAGTGACGAAGCGACATTCCATACGAGTGGGAAAATTAACAAGCACAACTGTCGTGTTTGGGGTACACAGAAACCTCACAGAATCATTGAACATGAGCGTGATTCACCAAAGGTGAATGTTTTCTGCGCGTTGTCACAACGAAAACTGTACGGACCTTTCTTCTTCATTGAGGCTACTGTGACTGGACATGTTGGAGCAATGGTTGGTGCCTCAACTTAGACAAGATCTCGATGACGATTTCATCTTTCAGCAAAATGGGGCTCCGCCACATTTCCACAATGCAGTTCGTGCTTACCTGAATACGGAGATGTCTGATCGTTGGAAAGGACGTGCTGGAGTAAGGGACAGAATGATGTTTCATGACATGGCCACCAAGGTCACCCGATATGACTGCATG
Source organism: Periplaneta americana (assembly GCF_040183065.1). Taxonomy (NCBI): domain Eukaryota; kingdom Metazoa; phylum Arthropoda; class Insecta; order Blattodea; family Blattidae; genus Periplaneta; species Periplaneta americana. The sequence goes on from NC_091130.1 coordinate 23,466,757, forward strand.
TGACTTTTTTCTATGGGGGTACATAAAGGACCGTGTGTTTGTACCGCCTTTGCCACGTGATTTAGAGGAACTAAAAACCAGAATTCGAGAAGCTGCCGCCACGGTCACAGAGGATATGTTGAAAAGGGTATGGGAAGAGTTTGATTATCGTTTGGACACCCGTGGTTCACACATTGAATCTCTGTAAGGTGTAAACAGAACTCAGCATGTATATACAGAATTAACGATAAATACTGTCATTAATTTCTGGCGTCTATTCTCTGAGATATTTCAAACAAAAGAGTTTCAAACAATTTTTCTCGTTTTTGCTCCCTTTTCGAGATAACAAATGTTTTATATTAAAAAAATTCACTAGTTGTTTTGGGAGAGTTCATTGATTTAATTCTGAATATGCTCAGTCAGTTTAAGAGAGCAGTGTATTATTATAATAAATTATTGAAATAATTTTAATTTTGCCCTTTAAATCGGCATAAATTTGATCCGAACACATCGTTGGTTTACAAGCAAAACACAATAAGTCATAATTAGGCCTATTACGTCTGAGAAAAAGGCGTTATTCTTTCGACAAAACTGAATTCTAAAAATACTATTATTTTTAGTGAGTTCTTTCTATTTAAGTATATTTCATTTTCCAATTTTAAGTTTATACATTTACATTATGTACATTGTATACATCTTTTTCTCAGACGTACAATTTTTGACTTTATGTTTTTTTATGTAAACCGACGAAATGTAACAATGTAAAATTCTTTGCAAAACGGAAAGTTACATTCGTTCGTATCAAATTTTTGCACATTTAAATGACGAAATTAAAATTATTTCAATAACTTATTATCATACATAACACACTGCTCTTTTAAACTGATTGAGCATATATGGAATTAAATCAATGGCTTTCCCAAAACACGCTATGGAATATTTGATATAAAACAATTTTTATATCGAAAAGGAAGCGAAAACGAGCAAAATTGTATTAAACTTCTTTGACTGAACTATCTCAAAGAATTCAGGGCAGGTCTTTTACTGCAAACCCAGCTTACGCCAGTCTTTCCTGTTTTCTGCCTTCCTCTTTGTCTCCGTATAATTATGACCCATATAACTTAATGTCGTCTATCATCTGATATATTCTTCCGCCCCAAACTCTTTTCCCGTTCACGATTCCTTCCAGTGCATCCTTCAGTAGGCAGTTTCTTCTCAGCCAGTAACGTAACCAATTCATTTTCCTCTTCAGCATCATTCTTTCTTCATCCACTCTTTCTAACAGAGTTTCATTTCTTATTCTGTCTGTCCACTTCACACGTACCATTCTTCTCCATATCCACACTTGAATCCTATAGAGTCAAAATCCCCTATATCCACTTTTGCAAATTGAAGAATTTTTAATAGTAACTGGTGGCAATAGAGGGAATTTTCAACCTATTGAAACAATGACTTCCAACATTCTTCTTCCAACTTCTATCATTCAATATGGTATAATTGTTTGGGGTGGAAGTACAAAAATTAATCTTAGTCCGTTAAATTTACTACAAAAACGAATAATTAAAATTTGTTTGAAGAAACGTTTCGATTATCCAACTAAATTAATTTATTCTGAATTTAATGTATTTAATATTGAACAAATTTATAAGTATACGCTGTTAAAATTTTATCATAAAAATCGTAATAAGTTTGTATTACAGACACACAATTATGACACAAGACGAAATATTAATTCAACATTAGTAGAACCTAAATGTCTCACAACTGCTGGTCTAAAGCATAGCATAAATTTTGGCCCTCGGTTGTACAATGCTTTAACTAAATTACACCCAGAACTTCTAACATGTAACCCACTAACATATAACAAGAAAATTAGAAAAGTGTTAATATCTTCAATTTGATTAAATAAATTTATAGCCTATGTGTATGAATTAATCAACCTATATTATATTTGTATTCTATAATTTTGAAATATATATTAATCCTACTTTTCACGTGCGATATTATTCTTCTCTAGTGTTAATATTATATTATATAATTCCATTGCCGCTGTAATTATATTTTAGTTCCTATTTTATTTTACTTATTTATTTATATTATTATTATTTTCTATTTTAATATTATATCTGAACTGCGACCGAGCACGAGCGCTGCTCATTCGGTCTCAAATTTTGTTAATACTACTGTATCTTCTTTTTATATTGCTTGTATTATTTTATTTGTATTTCTCTTTGTTTGTTTTTGTAATTATATTTCTTTATTCTGTATATTTGAATTTAAATAAGTAAATTAAATAAATAAGCAACAAACGTTTTGCTTTAAATTTAGTGACTTTTAGAATTCAAACTATGTCAATCATTCAAATTCAATCTTAGCAAGCAATATATTTTTAGTAGGTTATTTTACGACGCTTTATCAACATCTGAGGTTATTTAGCGTCTGAATGAGATCAAGATGATAATGCTGGTGAAATGAGTCCGAGGTCCAGCACCTAAAGTTACCCAGCATTTGCTCATATTTTGGGTTGAGGGAAAACACCGTAAAAAACCTCAACCAGGTAACTTGCACCAACCGGGAATCGAACCCGGGCCACCTGGTTTCTCGGCCAGACGCGCTAACCGTTACTCCACAGGTGTGGACGCAAGCAATATATAGGCATAAATAAATTATGAACAAAATGGTCTTTAGAGGGTTTTGAACCTAGAGGATTAATTTCAAATGTTTCTATTCGTTTCTCTTCACTTTGTCGTTTCTGCCTCATACAATGCCACACTCCACACAAAGCATTTTACTAGTCCCTTCCTTAGTTCTTTTTCCAGAAGTTCGCAGAAGATGCTTCTTTTTCTATTAAAAGCATTCTTCGTCTGTGCTATCCTCCTTTTGACTTCCTGACAGCTGATCATGTTACTGCTTATAGTACAGCTCAAGTATTTGAAGTTCTCAAAGAATAACCCCCTGAAATTAATGGCATTACTTACGGTTCATTCTGTATATAAATTTTTCATAAACATTAGCCTAAATACTTACACATGTAAACACGTACATGCATACATACACACACGCACGCACGCACGCACGCACACATCATCATCATCGTCATCATCATCCTTCATGCATTAGGAAATTGATTCCTGTAGCAGCTACTGAAATTGGTCCATCCATCTTTTGGCTGGTCTTCCAATATTTCTTCTTCCCCGAGGTTTACGCACACAACATACATACATAATATACAGGCTGTAACGGTATAAACTGTCATAATTGTATACATAGGTCTTACTTACTTACTCACTTACTTACTTACTTACTTACTTACTTACTTACTTACTTACTTACTTACTTACTGGCTTTTAAGGAATCCGGAGGTTCATTGCCGCCCTCACATAAGCCCGCCATTGGTCCCTATCCTGAGCAAGATTAATCCATCATATCCCACCTCCCTCAAATTCATTCTAATGTTATCTTCCCATCTACGTCTCGGCCTCCCTAAAAGTCTTTTTCCCTCCAGCCTCTCAACTAACACTCTATATGCATTTCTGGATTCACCCATACGTGCTACATACCCTGCCCATCTCAAACGTCTGGATTTAATGTTCCTAATTATGTCAGGTGAAGAATACAATGCGTGCAGTTCTGTGTTGTGTAACTTTCTCCATTCTCCTGTAACTTCATCCCTCTTAGCCCCAAATACTTTCCTAAGCACCTTATTCTCAAACACCCTTAACATATGTTCCTCTCTCAAAGTGAGAGTCCAAGTTTCATAACCATAAAGAACAACCAGTAATATAACTGTTTTATAAATTCTAACTTTCACATTTTTTGACAGGAGACATGAAGAATTCGTAACAAGCTTTTTTTTTACGGTGATGGGTTGTTAGCCCGTCGTCCAACCCCCAAGCTGGAGGACCACCCCTCATCAGCTGTCCGCGACTGCTTATTCAATATATTCACAGCTACCCTCCATATCTGGAGGCAGTTTCCCCGATCCGCAACCTGAGGACGCGCCATGCCGTGGTGATAGGGACTCAAAATACATGGATACATAAGTCTACTGAATAATATGTCTAGTGAAATGTAATTACTTTTTACAATTTCATTTTTAATTTGTTAAATACCATGATTTGAAGATTGTCAGTAGTGTAATTACTTATTTACATTTCGACTGAACGTGAGTTCCATTGCCAAAAAAATTGTGCCCAATACATAGTAATACACAACAGAATAACAAACAACTGATTCAGCGTACATATCGGATAAAGTATATAATGACCGTCGATTCTCATTTTCAAAAAAGTTATACTCACAAAACATTTTTTTTCTCGGAAAATCTTGACAGTTACAGAAAAACATTATTTGACTTTTTTTCTTCAGTTATTTATGCTCTACTGCCGGTACTATTTTCGGCAGTTAAATCGTTTACATCCTGTATGTCTACAGGTACAGTAGTTGAGATGGTGCAAACAAATATTTCAAAATTTCCTCTCTTCCACTTTGTATTTGGTCCCGTGTTGAACTAAGGTTTAAATCCTCAGTGCCGTACACGCATTTAGTAACAAGTTTGACAGACAAGGTTTCTTTTGTAGGGCTCTGCTCATTTCGAGGCTGCTTTGTACGCTGGGACCTAAAGGGTTGGGTTATTTGTATTACAGCGGCTCTATTGTGCGACTGGTAGTTTGTTCCGACTTACCGTAATGATATTCTGAAGGTAAGTTAACTTACAGCCAGGAATATGCTTAAAGTACACAGCATGGCTCGGACATGGAGGCAGCGATCGCGGCGTGATTTTAACGCTGAATCATATTACGACACGAGTTCGTTGATTGGATAATAGCATGATGAGGATGGAAGTAATGATAAAATGAGGAGGATGATAATAATGGACAATGAAATTCTGAATAAAGATACGATGATTAGTTTGAGGATATTTACAGGATGATTACTCTATGTTGAGGAAAATGATAGGTTAATTAGGACGAAGACATCTACAATAATGATTTTGTTATAAGGTTGAGGATAATAATAGGATAATTAGCTTTGTGGTAATTTAGAGGATGATTAATTTGAGAATAATGGTAGATTTATTAGGTTGATTATACTCGTAATAATAGGAATATTAGGATGAGGATAATAATAGAATGATTAGGATGAAAATAATAATGATGATTGGATAATAAGGTTGAGAATGATACAAAGATTATGTTAGGATGATTAGGTTGAGAATAATAATAGGAAGATTAAAGTTGAAGATAATAACAGAATGATAGGGAGGAGGATAATAATGATGACTGGATAATTAGGTTGAGAATAATGATAAATTGATTAAGTTGAGGATGATAGGATGATTAGGTTGAGGGTAAGATTAAGTTGAGTAAAATAATAGAGTAATATAATGATTAGAATGAGGATAATAATGATGATTATATAATTAGATCGAGAATAATGATAAACTGATTAAGTTGAGGATGATAGGATGATTAGGTTGAGGGTAAGATTAAGTTGAGGATAATAGAGTAATAGAATGATTAGGATGAAGATGATAATGATGATTATATAATTAGATCGAGAATAATGATAAGTGATTAAGTTGAGGATGATAGGATGATTAGGTTGAGGGTAATATTAAGTTGAGGATAATACAGTAATAGAATGATTAGGATGAAGATAATAATGATGATTATATAATTAGATCGAGAATAAGGATAGAGTGATTAAGTTGAGGATGAAGGATGATTAGGATGACGGTAATATTAAGTTGAGCATAATACAGTAATAGAATGATTAGGATGAGGATAATAATGATGATTATATAATTTGATCGAGAATAATGATAGAGTGATTAAGTTGAGGATGAAGGATGATTAGGTTGACGGTAATATTAAGTTGAGGATAATACAGTAATAGAATGATTAGGATGAGGATAATAATGATGATTATATAATTAGACCGAGAATAATGGTAGAGTGATTAAGTTGATGATGATAGGATGATAATGTTCAGGGCAATAATAGGAAGATTAATTTAAGGATAAAACCAGTAGGCCTAGTAGAATGATTAGGATGAGGATAATATCGATGATTGGATAATTAGGTTGAGAATAATGAGAGCGATTAAGTTGAGGATGATAGGATGATTAGGTTGAGAGTAATAATAGGAAGATTTACTTGGGGCTAATACAGTAATAGAATGATTAAGATGAGGATAATAATGATGATTGGACAGTTGAGTTGAGAATAATGATAGATTGATTAAGTTGAGGATGGTAGGATGATTAGGTTGAGGGCAATAATAGGAAGATTAAGTTGAGGAAATATAGTAATAAAATTATTAGTATAAGAATAATAAAGATAATTGGATAATTAGGTTGAGAATAACGAGAGTGATAGGACGACTAGGTTGAGGATAATAATAGGAAGATTAAGTTGGAGATAATACAGCAATAGAATGATTAGGATGAGGATAATAATGATGATTGGGTAAAAAATTGGATTGAGAATAATAATAGGGTATTTAAGTTGAGGACGAGAAGATCATTATGTCGAAGATAAAAATAGAAAATTAAGTTGGGATAATACAGTAATAAAATAGTTAGGATGAGGATAATAATGATGACTGTATAATTAGTTTGAGAATAATGATAGAGTAATTAAGTTGAGAACGACAGGATCGTTAGGTTGAGGATCATTATAGAGTGATTAAGTTGAGATCATGGGATGATTAGGTTGAGGGTAATGATAAGATTATTAGGATGAAGGTAATGAAAGGATTGAATAATTATGTTTAGGATCATGATATGGTTAATTTCAGGATAAAGATATGATGATTAGGTTATAGATAATGGCTGAATGAGTAGGTTGAGTACGTTGCGATAATGAACTTCAGTAGAGTTGATGAACTTAAGGATGATGTTGTGATGGAGATTATGATGATGGTTTAACGGACTTGAGATTGATAGAATTATGACATTGAGAACAATATTTTGACGATTTGGTTGAAGATGATGGGATGATGAAATTTGAAATTGATAATAGTGTGTTCACTAGAAGAAGGCAGTCTCGGCTTTTAAAGATGTTAACTTTTAAACAGAAATCTAGCTTGACAGTCGAACCCCGTACTTCTTCGACATGAAGATAAAGAGCTGTCACATTTGATAGTTGATAAAACTCACAGGAAGGGTTAATACGCTTTACGTATTACAAACAAACTGAATGATTTTGCAGTTATGTCCTAATGCACTACTGAAGAGATACTTAATTATATAAATGCTTCTAAAAACGTTATTTTGATATTCTGACAGTTTCTCGGACTGGAAATTATTAACATATAGGCCTACCTTTCAATTGCGCAGGCGCTAGAAAACAGAAAAATCTATTCCCTCCTCCATTACAAAAAAATATATAAAGCAGAAGACAGGTAGCTATACATATATACAGGGGGAGATGCTTTCCATTTAAAGGTTTAATTTTGCTTCTATCAAAAATAATGCATGGTATCAATTCCAGTGAACTTTAGAGTATTGTCAGTTTATTTTTTAAAGGTAATGTGGGAGGGAGGAATTTTTTTAACATGTCACATGAGAGAAATTTGTTATGTCGTCGTCACTCTGTAGATTTGTCGTCACCCTTTAATGCCCTTTTGATGTACTTTTTTCATCCCCATCCTCTCCATTACAGGAAATCCCATATAACTCAATGACATTGTGTCAAAAAATGTTGATAAATTTGTAATAGAGAAGTCAGTCATGCAATTAGAGGCAATGGAGACATCACGTCAACTGGTAAATATTTACAAGTCAACCTCTCACAAAAATGGTGCATTCAGTGTCCTAAAAAAACCTGTAGGAATTAATAATACAGGTACGGTAGTGCTTTATAAAATACATGAGCAATCTGGTTACCTGCATGGAATCGGGACTGAATCGTAGCGTAGACAAACTGTGAAGATATGCTATATTTTGGAACGTTAGAAAATTACAAAATTTATCATCGTCATCAATATCGTCATCACCATCATTACCACCATCAACATACATCGCTTAGTAACGATTTTGTAAAAAAAAACTTTAAAGGTGTATAAATTAATAAACAAATAAGTCACAACGATCTTAGTTTTATAAACATTAACATACCAAAGAAAAATATGAATTACAATATTCTTCTTTAGTTGCATAAGCTGGAATTATTAGGGCTCTTCTGACTTCAAGGGTCTTTAAAGTCCCATATATCGTGGTACAGGGTTTTCATAATTTTCCGAATGCTCAAAATCAAACGCCAGGATTTCTACGAAAAAGGTCTTTCATCTCACAAATGGACGAATGCCACGCAAATGAAATGTATAATTTTATCTCTGTCCTAAGCGTCCGAGATAGGAGCCAAGATGCCCGTTGCCGTCACGTAAGGAGAATGAAACTTTCCCTCATGTTCTAGGTTCCCGTTCCATAGGAGGACTATTAAGAGGTAACAGACACCATATGGTGAGGAGCAACATTGACAAATACCTTAGGAAATTTGAAAATGTTTAAATCTATGAAATAGTACCGTGTATCTTAGGTGAAGGTCCCAACAAATATGCTGACGATATTGTAATCAACATCAACAAGAAGAGGAGCATTGGCTTTGTTATTGACCCAACATTATGTTTTTGAAAATAGTAATAGGCAGAGGAAAGAAATTGAACGAGAAAAAAGAGGCATTATGAACCTTGCTTCAAATACTGGAAGAAAAAACAACATACTTAAAAATTCCTGACAAATGCTTGGATTATTGTTTGAAACGTGTGGAACTATGTCAAAATGTTGTGTAAATGTTTCCATGGATTTCATATTGCTACATCAAATCCCAAAAAAGTTTTAATTCCTCTTTGTACAGTTTTATGAATGCATAATTAAATTATTGGGTCTTAGGAATGGCTGCCAAAAAAGGAACAGCTAACTATGTATAAACCTTGTTACAGGGCAGTTATTCCAGTTTATCTCTCTTTCTTTCTCGGATATTTATCTTTACATTATTTGGAAGAATTATAACTAGTAGGCCTACTCCTGAGGAAGTCATGATTATTATGCAAGTTATTGAAATGTGTATCTTCGCTGTTCACACCTTTCTGGCCTTTTAAAACAGTTACGGTAGGTCTATGGTGCAACATACTCCCACTATTTCCTCAGATTATCGGCGTCAAGAATTCTCAGGTGAATTTTCGATAGCATTCTTCAGTGGAATACATCATCTTTACCGTCTCTGAAGTTTCTCCAATTTTTAGCACACGTTCTGCAATAGAATACTCCATATTTCTAGATGCTCGGGAAAAGGAGAATAAGTCAAAATATACAACTTTTCAGTACAAGCAATTTAATGGTTTACAGTCTTACTGTTTGCTAATGTTACATACTAGAAAACTGATTGTATTTTAATTGAATAATTATATTATTTTACTTATATTGTTTATACCAATCTGTAGAACATGTCATGGTGCAACATAATATTGACTTATCTTATTTTGGCCATTTTTTTACTAATACTCTTTTTCCCAAGCAGTCTAGATTTATTGCATTTGATTTTTCAGTTCTTGGCGGACTGCTATTGCCATCTGTTGATAAAGTACGGATTGTGAAATTAGGTGTGTTTGACCCGGTAGATATATGCTTATTAAAATAACACTTACAGAAAGGTCGGTCTAGGAGACCGGGCATATTTCGTTATTGTTCCCTTGAGTAATTTATACATATTTAATCCAAGACAATATATTTTTATCAATAAACACATATTTTACAATAAATATAATTTGAAGTATTTAATTCAAGATAATTTATTTTTAATAATTCTATACTTTGTAATACTTTAAAATACGGAACATTTGAACGGAGGACAATGTATAACATTATTTTATTGATTTGTCTGGCACAAATATCACAGAAATATCAGAAATCGAACAAACGTTTTTGGTGAGACGTTATCAATTCTATACTTTGTGATAATTTAAAATATGGAACATTTGAACGAAAACAATGTATAACACCACTTTATTGATTTGTCCGCCACAAATATCATAGGATTATTTGAAATCGAACAAACTTTTTGGTGAGACGTAATCAATTCTATACTTTGTCATACTTTAAAATACGGAACTTTTGAACGGAGGACAATGTATAACACCACTTTATTGATTTGTCCGCCACAAATATCATAGGATTACATGAATCGAACAAACGTTTTTGGTGAGACGTAATCAATTCTATACTTTGCGATTATTTAAAATACGGAACTTTTGAACGGAGGACAATGCATAACACCACTTTATTGATTTGTCCGCCACAAATATCATAGGATTATATGAATCGAAGAAACGTTTTTGGTGAGACGTAATCAATTCTATACTTTGCGATACTTTAAAATACGGAACATTTGAACGGAGGACAATGTATAACACCACTTTATTGATTTGTCCGCCACAAATAACACAGGATTATCTGAAATCGAACAAACTTTTTGGTGAGACGTAATCAATTCTATACTTTGTGATACTTTAAAATATGGAACATTTGAACGAAGGGCAATGTATAACACTACTTTATTGATTTGTCCGCCACAAATATCACACAATTATCACAAATCGAACAGACGTTTTTGGTGAGACGTTATCAATTCTATACTTTGCGGTACTTTAAAATACGGAACATTTGAACGAAGGACAATGTATAACACCACTTTATTGATTTGTCCGCCACAAATATCATAGGATTATTTGAAATCGAACAAACGTTTTCGGTGAGACGTTATCAATAATATACTTCGTCATACTTTAAAATACGGAACATTTGAACGAAGGACAATGTATAACACCACTTTATTGATTTGTCCGCCACAAATATCACAGAATTATCAGAACTCGAACAAAAGTTTTTGGTGAGACGTCATCAATTCTATACTTTGTGATACTTTAAAATATGGAACATTTGAACGACGACAATGTATAACACCACTTTATTGATTTGTCCGCCACAAATATCATAGGATTATTTGAAATCGAACAAATGTTTTTGGTGAGACGTTATCAATTCCATACTTTGTCATACTTTAAAATACGGAACATTTGAACGGAGGACAATGTATAACACCACTTTATTGATTTGTCCGCCACAAATATCATAGGATTATTTGAAATCGAACAAACGTTTTTGATGAGACATAATCAATTCTACCATGTCTGATTTTTGGTGTATTGGAAAGTGGAACAATTTCATCACTCTATATAACGTTGAAACTAGAAATCACGACTTCATACTGTAAATAATAGCAAAGAGTAAGTCAGCTGGAGTGACTATAATCTAGAATAGAAAACAACTGCTTAACGATCACACATTAATAGAAATCGGCACGGACTGGAGATATTTCGACAGACAACAGACAGACAGATGTCACTTACAGTTATATCCGCTAGGGAATCAAATGAACATTTAAAAATGTCAATAAACGCCCCTAACTTGTACTTTTTTTTTTCCTCGCAGGACAGTATTATTTTTCAATGTTCCTACCAGCGCGCAGGTATATATCTGTATAAAGAGTCCAAACAGGACGACGTTTTATTAAAAATTCACAGTTCAGACTTTGACAGACATGGCTTCATTAAAATTACTATTTTTATAAAATAACGATACGTAACGGAGGTCGTATCAGGGGACAGTCAATCCGAATTGACAAGATGGGCCCACACACACGACCTGAACTCAGAGAGTTATTTTGCGTAATCTCGTCTGACTGCTACCGTCAAATATTTATGGATTCACTGAGATCCTGACATATGTCCAGACTTCACTACTGCCTTTCCAAACATTGTAATAAATTGTTATTACTAATATTACTGTAGGCCGAAATAATATATAATGTTTTTCATACAAGAAGGTAATACTTTGAGCAATACTGTAACATGACAAAGCATCAGGAGTAATATGCCTAAATTTATTTTATTACTATATATTATTTAAGCTTATTCATCTTATTATTTTGTGTCGATTTTTTTCATTACTACTTTCATTTTTTGATTTCATAGATTCCTTCTTCATCTTCTTTATCTGCAATATCAAAATATTTTAACAACATACTCTATATCACACGAGTACACTAGCCCGTCGATTTAGTATAATCCTTTTGAGTCTAAAGAAAGCAAAAAACGATACAATGTTGTCTGTTGTTGTGATGAGAATCAAAGCCCTCGCACACCGGTACAGCATCATGTCACAAACACGTTCACGTCTGAGTGCATCTGACAAAGTAAATATTATTCAATACCTTTAAAACGGTGCAGATATTAAGGATATTGCTGAAGGGTTTAAGGTAATATTTATTTTTATTAATTAATTAATTTTTTATTAACTTCTTTAGCTCTTTATTCATTTGTTTAATTCTTCATTTATCATATTCTTCATATATTTCTTCATATCTACATACCTCCGCATGCTCATACCTTCATTTCTTCGTAATCTATCTTAATTTCTTCATACCTTCTTCATTTCTTAATTTCATAATTTCTTCATTCATTCACTTACTTGTTTACTTACTTTATTATTTATTTACTTATTTAATATATTATTGTGTTTTATAGATATATTCCAGGAAGTAAAATTAATTTGCATTAACGTTGTGTTGAAAGTTAGAATTTATAAATTAGTTATATTATCGGTTGTTCTGTACGGTTGTGAAACTTGGACTCTCGTTTTGAGAGAGGTTAAGCGTGTTTGAGAATAACGTGCTTAGGAAAATATTTTGAGCTAAGAGGGATAAGGTTACAGGAGAATGGGAAAAGTTACACAACGCAGAATTGCAGGCATTTTATTCTTCACTCGACATAACAGGAACATTAAATCCAGACGTTTGAAATGGGCAGGGCATGTAGCACGTACGGGCGAATCCAGAAATGTAGGCATATATAGAGAGTTAGTTTGGAGGATAGAGGGGAAAAAGACCTTTGGGGAAGTCGAGACGTAGATGGGAGGATAATATGAAAATGGATTTCAGGAAGAGGAGATTGATAGTACTTACTGGATTCATTTTGCTCAGGATAGGGACCGTTGGCGGGCTTATGTGAGGGCTGCAATGAACCTCCGGGTTCTCTAAAAGTCATAAGTAAGTATTAACTTCGTATAAGTTTTACCTTTTTTTAATGAATTAACAACTCTTAAATACCCATTCCCGTATGACCGATTTTTTTACTGTCCATAGCATTCTTTGAGTTTCATGCTCTACCTAAACATGATGCTTGCCTATTGCAGGGGACTTGCTCCACGTGTTGTATCTAAGTAGATTGGCTTTTTTTCTATATCGATGGAGCAGTGCATTCCACTTCCTCTACTTCATTATTATCATTTTAATCTCCAACACCATTTTGGATGTAATCATTTCATCATAATAACAACAAAATTACGATTATCGCCAACAATATTTTTAACATTTCCATTATCTCAAATTTAACATAATTTCCATTGTGATACACTCATCATTTCTAACATTATTATTATTATTATTATTATTATTATTATTATTATTATTATTATCAGCTTCACTATTAGGCTGCTACCAATAACTTTTTATAAGAACCGTAATCATCATCATCATTAAATTCATCATCGACACTCTGAATACCTCCACCATATCTTATTCATTATCATCTTCATCATCCCACAAGGGTAGCTGCCCTTCAGTAAGGTTTGCCAGAAGACACAGCACACTAAACAAATAAAATAAAAATCAACATTTGTGTTATTAGTAATTGTGATTATTATTCTCAAATTGAAGTTACCCTTGGAAAGAATATGTTTTTATATTGACTTAATCTGTTTACTATGTATTGTATTTTTTGTTTAGCATAACTGATGAATTGTATGTACTGTATACTGTATAGGTCAACTGATGAATTGTTTAAGCTTATAAATTGAATTGATCTACTTCATATGAATTGTATAGCTTAACGAAAATAAGTTTGTAAATGGAACTAATTTGATTGTATATGTTTGTATAGTTTGGCTGATGAATTGTATATGTTCTTAAAATGATTACTAATCTGTGTAGCTCTACTGATGAATTGTATATAGACCTACTGTAAATTGAATGGTAATATGTATAGCTCAACTGATGAATTGTTTATGATTATAAATTGAATTAATCTACTTGATATTAATTGCACAAATTTGTATAGCTTAATGAAAGTATGCTACTTTGTATTGTATATATTTGTATAGTTTTGGCCGATGAATTGTATATGCTTTAAATTGAATAGTAATCTATATAGCTCTACTGATAAATTCTTTGTGTTTGTAATTTGAAGTAGTTTGCATGATATGTATTATCAATTTCTGTATATCACAACTGGTTGAATTGTTTATGCCTTAAATTTAATTAAATTGTTTTGTATTATAATATAGCTCAACTGATGAATGATCGCTTGCGTTTGTAAATTTAATAATCTGATTGGCTATGTATTGTATACTTTTAGTAGAGCCATCGATGTAGCTCAGTCGGCAGACTCGCTGGGCTGCTGTTCCGGAGCTGCGTTCGGGCTTGGGTTGGATCCCCTTTGGACTTTGGTTTCTTCCGAGGTTTTCCACAGCCGTGGGACTGAAGCCGGATGGTGTATGGCGAGTCCTTGGCATCAACACCTTTGATTTGATTACCCCCTTTGATTTGATTACCTGGTTGGGTTTTTCCGAGGTTTCCCCCACCGAAAAGGCAAATGCCGGGTAATATTTTGGCGAATCCTCGGACCTCATTTCATCTCACTACATCTCGCCAAAATGTAAAAAAAAAAAAAAAAAAATTGTACAACATTGTAAAAATTGTAGAAAATTACTAAATTGTAAAACTATAAAAATTTGTAAAAATTGTAATTGTAATATTGTAAAATGTTGACATGTTCCACATCTTAAAGCTTCATTGCTCATGTAAGATCTATGGAATAAAATAAATGAATGAATGAATGAATACGTTTATTCAGTAATTATTAGTAATCAGCAGACATCGGATTCTAGGGCAAATGCCTATTTTGTTTCTTTAGGAGAAAAGTAAAAATAATTATTAATATTTGTGTTTCATGGAAATTGAAAGGTATTCAAAGAGTTTTATAGTGCCCTAAAATGCCCTAAAACGGTTATTAGAGCCTAATTTGTTAATATTCGCCTAAAAATGCCTAACTCACTGTAAAGTTTCGCATTTTACTCTTACTTTTTATAATTTTTACATGCATTCACTGCGAAATGTAAGGCATTTAAAAAGTGGAAAGTTTGCTTCACACCGGCCATGAAACCATTGATAAAGGAAACAAAATGTTTTGAATCTACGACACTAGCAATAGATTTCACCGAATTTAACGTGTTTGGAGGCATAAATGCCAACAAAGAACCAACCTTAGTTTTGAAGCAGGCAACAATCACAACATGTGATATACTATACTATAAAAATGACTGTTTTTGGTCTGAAACCGATTAGCTGTACTGCCCTTCATAGTGTCATAAAATCACAATTTCTGGTGGTGTACTGTGCAGATAATTATAATAAAGTCTGAGCATGGAACTGAATTTCAATAACTTAAAATGAGTAATCTTGATATCAATAATCATTATTTCATTAGTTTCAATATATTAAATTTGTGCAGCTCTGTTTATAAATATAATATAGTATTCTTTTTTAATGTTTAAACATACTTTTTTGTGCGTATTTTAGTGTATAACTAAAAATTTCAGTGAAAGAAATAAGTATGATACCTTGATGTGCCTAAAATGCCTATTTTCATTAAAATAGAGCCTAATTTTACTAATTTTGAGCTTATTTTAGGCGCCTAAAACTGCAATTTTTAGTGCCTAAAAATCCGATGTCTAGTAATCAGATAGAATATAAAAAAAATTAGGTGTACAAGTGATTACGTAAAATCTGAACAGAATATTGCATTACTTCAACTTCTTTAGAATAATAATCTTTGTAAACATGTTCATCACATCCACTATCGATATCATAATCAGCGACATCAACACACTCGAAATCTCCATCTTATCCATCATCATCATCATCATCATCATCATCATCATCATCATCATCATCAAATATTCACGGATGGGAGTAAGTTTCTTGTTTATGTTAGTTAATTAGGATACAATTAATTATACTTAATCACTCATTTAAAGTTTGTGTGACTGCAACCTGTGTATATTTTTGTGTGACTTTACTTCGTTTATAGTGTTTTTTTTTTCCTTTTTATTTCTGTTATTGTATTTGTATTCCTGGTGTTGTGGAAGAGAAGGCCTGATGGCCTTAACTACACCAGAATAAATAAATAAATAAATAAATAAATAAATAAATAAATAAATAAATAAATAAATAAATAAATAAATAAATAAGAGCGAGTATGGAGTTGGAGCAGGTATCGCCTTCTTCGTTGGAAATGAACTCACCAACCAATTAAAATTCATTATAGATGTTCCAACAATCAAGCCAAGCAGGTAGCAATCATTAAAGCACTGGAAGCAATAGCAACAATTGATATCACGGACAACAGACTACGCACAGCGGCAATTCTCACAGACAGCAGAATAACAATAGACTCCTTAAAGAACAATCACAACCACAAATATCTTATAGAAGAAATCAGGAAGGAAGTTCTAATTTTGGAGAAGGTAAACTGGACGATAGAATTCTTCTGGATCAAGGCCCACGTCGGAACATACGGTAATGAACTTGCGGATCGACTAGCGAAGGCAGCGGCACAAAACAAGGATGCAGCAGTATGTTATGATAAAATTCCAAAAAAGTATAATTCTAAGTGAAATAGAACAAGAAGGAAAACTAAAATGGCAAAAGGAATGGGACGACACCACAAAGGCAGCGATAACAAAATCCTACTTCCCTAATGTAAAAGAGAGGCTTAAGATGGAATTAAATATTACAGCAATCTTCACGTCAATGGTGACAGGACACGGGATGAATAGAGCCTACCTCCATCGATTCAAGTTACTGGAGAGTGCAACATGTCCGTGTAATAGTGCAAGTCAGACTATAGATCACTTGCTGTATTATTGCACAATATTAAGGAAACAAAGGGAAATTCTAAGAAACAGCATTTCGAAGACAGCAAGTTGGCCACCTACCAAATATCAGCTTATAAAATTACATCTTCAACCATTCATCACTTTCATCAATTCAGTAGATTTTGAACAATTTTAGGAATGCATTTATTGTTAGGTTACACATAATTATGATTCAACTTTTATAAAATTAACAATTTGTTTCAAAAGCTCACAACTGAAATATATTCCTATCATGTAGGCCTATATATAGCCTACTTTCTTTTATTTTTTAGGTTAAGCCATATATATATATATATATATATATATATATATATGTATTTGTATTAATTCTGTATCTTGCTTAGGTATGACCAATGTAAATAGGCAAAATAGACTAAATCGGGAGTATTCACCAATACAAATCCAAAATATGTAACTTATATTTATCGTAGGAAAGGGAAAATCTAAAACATGTAGTATTACTCTGTAATGGAGAATGTTGTTCAATAATAACATAAAAAAAAATCATCATCATCATCATCAACACCGCCTTGTGGCTCGTTACGTCTTCAAGAAAACTGATCCGATCATCTCATCCGTGATCTGCCGACATTTTTTCTACCTACAGGTTTATACTTATGTATTATTAGTGGTATTTCATCTTATCCAATATCATAATATTCAGCATCAATAGGGCCTAACACTCTCAAAATATCCATCATCACCACATTCAGTAAAGGCAAAGATTTATAATCAGCTGTTAGGGAAGGCTCGGTCACGACTTCAACCAGCAGCCACTTAGCAAGAGTTTTCTCCCTCTCTCCCCCCACACCTTAGGACATTTGACAAGAAGTTACAGCAATGATGGGTGGACGTAAGAAGGTATTTCCTTCTCTTTCTAAAAATCCTTTGTCAACATAAACCAACTGTATTTTAAAGGCGGCAATATTGAATTCTTTGGCCCCCAATACATCCAGGACTTCAAAAGTCAATATCACACTACAGGTACCGTACTATACGTCACAGATGTGTCTAATGTGTCTGATGAATCTCTTGGCTTGTACAGCCCTCAGCTTACGGCCGGTAAATGGGTTGTGCAGACTACAAATAGATATGCATGACCTCTTGCTTTTGGTGTGTCTTTTTCCCCCCGGAAAGCGAAATGCGTGCAAGAGAAGTAGGAAAGGGGCTTCGGGTGAGGAAAGAGGAGGGGGTGAGGTTCCCAGCGGGCGCCAGGCTCGTGTTTTAATTTGCCACGCGGGGACTCCAAGTAGCTCGTCTCGGAGTTCCCAAACTTGGAGCAGTAACGTCCTATGTCACATAATTCTGCTATGAAATTAATTTTCACTAAAGATATGCGTAACTACAAAGCCGCAAGAAGGACTCTTAAATTGCAAATTATTGTCATAGTAACGCTAAATTACTAATTTCCATCGATTTGCTTGCGATTAAGTAATGATATTAAGCTATATTATACAGGGTGTAAGAGAATTGTATGAACAAATTTTATTAAGCTTTTCGTTGTTTTTGCTTATTGTACTTTATGGAACAAACCCACGACTGTCCTGGATAGTTAACCTAATTGTTGCGTTTGCTATCCATTATATTATTGCACAATAGTTGTGCATTTCTGAACTTTTATTTCACTTTATGAAAGACAGTGAATGGAGGAATGGCGCAGGGAGAAATTAATACATAAATGCCTCCCTACAAATTCCACTAGTCTCTGCCGAGATACCATCCCAAATCTTCGTTTTGCAAATAATAATAATAAGTAAAATGCGCTCGAAAGAGCATTGAGAATACACATTATTGTTTTATCAAGTCATTCAACGACCCCGTCCATCTTCTACACTGTTTGAAGTGATATCTGCCGCACTTTTGTTCACATAACTTGCACTCACACGAGTCTTTCGGTTGGTGAAACTTCACTGTCTTGCACAATTTATGATGGAAACCGTGCGTGGCCAAACTTATAATAGCATGTCTTTGTGGTTGGTTGCTGCTGGTCCACTCCCTGTTCGTCATGGCGTCTGTTGCGAAGAATTCTTTTTCTATCTCTCTTTCCTTCTGTTTTCTTCTCTCTGCGACATCGTTGTAAGGTTCCGTTCCTGGCAACATCATCCTGATTCGCAGGTCCTCCAGGAATGGTGTTTCTCTGGCCAACATGTAGACCATTCTGCTCGGTGTATATTTGCTTGCACCTAGTGCCATCTTCATGAATCTAGTTTTTACTTTCTCTAGCCTCTCCAGATCGCTCGCTGAAAGCTTCTCCCATACTAGTTCCAGCCCGTAGCTAGCGATTGGGGTGATCACTGTCTCGAATAGTTGCATGGCTGTCTCTAGCTTTAGTCTTGAAATGTCCTTGATATTGCAGATTGCTCTTATGGCTGCTGATGCTCTCTCCTGTATGTGTGCGCTGAAAGACTTTGCGGTTGGCTGCAGTGTAATGCCTAAATATTTGAATTTGTTTACTAGTCGCATCGGTTCTTCGCCTAGCTTGAGGGTGTCACTTGCCGCTACTCTTCCACCTCTCCTGAAGACCATTTGTACTGTCTTGTTTTTATTTATCACGAACTCATTTTCGGATGCCCATCTTTGTATTCGTTTTGCAAATACCGACACTTTAGCAGTTTCGATAGGGAAATTCCAATAGATTTTCACTAAAATTTACGAGTAAATTGTAATGAAAATGTAATGCACGCTCACATTATACATTTCTGAAATTTAGTAAGAGTTCATTTCATTACTAGGTTTTCAAATAAAGGCATAATTTTTTGACAAAGTTGTGAAATAGTTTTGGAAATATACAGCACACATTTTTCCCTCGAAATTATTCAAATTAACTTTACAGGCAGTTATTCCTGAAAGTTTGATTTGCATAATACACGTCACTGTACGTAACAGAAAGCCACAATTTAAGCCACACAGAGTTAGTGTGCACTCAATGTTGGTTGCTTGACGATGTCAGCCCACTTTGAGGTCTGTGGATATAGAGGGAAAAATTGGATCGGTGTCGGGTAGAGTTCCCGGGTAGCTCAGTTGGGAGAGCGTTGGTACGTTTAACCAAAAGTCCCGGGTTCGATACCCGGCCTCGGAACAATTTTTCCCTCGAAATTATTCAAATTAATTTTACAGGAGTTATTCCTGAAAGTGTGATTTGCATATAGCACACATAGTTTCAATTCTTACTTCATTGCGAATAATAGGCTCAAATATGCAGAATAAAATTGTTTTGAATTCAATGTTGATTAAATATTATTCACTATGAACAACTACTTCACTGTATTAATATTAAACTATGTTGATATTTTACATTAACTGACTGGTTTCGATGTGGTGTGCATTATCTTGTGAATTTTAGTGACGTTCCGCGCTATCTTCCGGTTTCCTGTTTGGGTTTTCCAGAGATTTTCCCCAACTGGTAAAGCGAATGTTACGAAACTCCATTGTAAATCTGTGAACTCATCTCGCCAAGAATCATTTTGCTATCACCACTCCTACTGACTTGCACAATGAGTCTCCAAGAACAAAAAATAAATAAATAAATAATAATAATAATAATAATAATAATAATAATAATAATAATAACAACAACATATTTCGATAGTTGAAAAGAGTGTCAAGAAATGTCACACCTGAAGTTATTTTAGTAACAGTACAAACATAATATATATTTTATTTCAAGAAACAAAGTCTTTAAGTGGTTCAAGGGAGATTAAGTTTTAAAAAACGCATTTTTTTGCTACGTTACCTGCATTAAAATATTTAGATAAAAAATATTTGTGTAACAATGTCACGAATTTTGCTGATACAAACTCTGAAATCTTAGCTTAGAATTCAGAGCTCAGAACGTAACGAATCCAACGGAAGTAACACTTAGTGCTGACATTTTTATTAACACAGAGTGGAATAAGCGATATCATTACATAAAACATTTACATGTGTGTTCTATACAGCAAACAATCGCTAAATATCCGCTCCCTTATCAGTTAGTATATGGCTTCATTAGAAAACGGAAGTATTGTTATCACTATGGATACAAATGCAACAGCCTTCTTTAATATTAATTTAAAATGCAAATTAAGTGTAGAAGGAGACGTTTTAATAGTATTCAAAAGTTTTCAAAGGCGTCCACTTTCACCTATTATAGTTCAAGGATATTTAAGGAACTCGTATACAATTACTTTTATTTTTACTTTTTCAAAAATTGTATTCTTTTTTTTTATTTTCATGTAATCTGAAAGCTTGAAATTTCTTGTTTTCAAAACATGTATCAGTTTTGTCTCTATGATGTTGGGTTAATTAACTAGCTGAGTTTTATTGACCGGAAACTCTCTTTCTTTAAACCGGAAGTGCTTTCTGTAAATGTCGATCCATCACATCCTGTCAATGTTAGGCTATATATGTTTCGTGTAATAACAACTCGAATTTGGCGGTGGATTTTGACTATTATTTTTATACAGTCAGATAGCTCTGAATTTAGTTTTACAATTTTTCATACCCTCAGGAAGTAGATGATTTTTCTCCATTTTCAGTTTCGCAGCATTTTACAACACTAATGTTAACACAAAGTGCACTTAGAATTGAGATATTTTCATCACCAAAATGAAGCTGATTAACGCCAAAACACAAACAATATCCTAGTAGAGGGCATCCTTGTCGTACTCCTCTCCCTATTTTACTTCACATTTATTCTTTTATCCTGACTTTGACTCGTTGTTTCATAGGCCTATAAAGGTTACTGAA
This sequence comes from Periplaneta americana, assembly GCF_040183065.1. Classification (NCBI taxonomy): domain Eukaryota; kingdom Metazoa; phylum Arthropoda; class Insecta; order Blattodea; family Blattidae; genus Periplaneta; species Periplaneta americana. Next base: position 23,488,520 of record NC_091130.1, read on the forward strand.
CAGCCTCCTCTCTTTCCAATCCACGCCAATTTCCTTTAGGATCCCTATCAGTTTATTCCAATCCACTTTGTCAAACGCCTTTTCTAAATCTACAAATACTATATACACTTCTTTATTCTTCTCTAAATATCTTTCGTAGATTGTTCGTAGCAATCGAATTGATCTCTCGTATGTTCCTATCAATGAACAATATATACTTCACATTTTGATGAAATCTTAATGTAATATTAAATATATGAATCAGTCATATGCAAAGAGTTTTATAGCATAGGAAGAACTTAATAAGAGGACAGAAGAACCAGTCAATACCGGAAGAGATAACTTGTCCCTTTATTAACGGAAGTTCAACTCGGGATCTTAAAATCATCATCATCATCATCATCATCATCATCATCATCATCATCATTCTTCACGAATTAGGGTCGACCTGGTTGGCGAGTTGGTATAGCGCTGGCCTTCTATGCCCAAGGTTGCGGGTTCGATCCCGGGCCAGGTCGATGGCATTTAAGTGTGCTTAAATGCGACAGGCTCAAGTCAGTAGATTTACTGGCATGTAAAAGAACACCTGCGGGACAAAATTCCGGCACATCCGGCGACGCTGATATAACCTCTGCAGTTGCGAGCGTTGTTAAATAAATCATAACATTTCATAACATTCACGAATTAGGCCTTATAGACGTGTTTCGGCCCCATCTAGCAGTCTTCTAAAAGGTCTTCCTGGTCGACGATGTCCTCTAGGTTTATACTGCATCATAATTTTTGGGATTCTTGAATTTTCCATTCTTCTTACATGATCTAGCCAATTGAATTTGTATCTGCTGACTTTTTCTTCTACTGACTCTACTTCTAATTGTTCTAAAATTTCTTCATTCCTTTTTCGGTCTAAAAGGGTATATCCTGCTGTCCTGAAAAATTTCATTTCCGTTGCTTTGATTCTGTTCATGTCTTTTTTCTTTAATGTCCAAATCTCGCTTCCGTATAAAAGGGAGGGTAGTGCTTGTGTATTATATATTTTTTTATGCTCGACCATGCCGAAATGTACTAATTATACACCTGGTAGCAGTCCTTTAATGCATGTCATTAAAGTACACCTACTCATTAAAGTACAGGTGTTTTCAGTCAATGACAACTCAGCTTACAGGTGTTCAGCCAATAACAAATCAGCTTTGTACCGTTATAAAACTGCAAGTATCGATTATTCTCGCATATGCAATCGAAAGAGAATTAGCGAAAAATCACGGAGGCTGGAAATCCAATACTGTCGCAGAAGGTTATGTTCTGTTACTATAATAATTAGCGTTAATTGTAAATAATATTCAAATAAATTGAAATTGTCATCTCGTTTTTCAATGTCGAATTCAATAATCAAGGTTATACGGAGTTTAACGGGATTACACAAGGTCAGTGACATTATTGTTCCTCGGAAAAAATCAATACTTTCGCGTCTGCGCACATCTCACAATCCACGACCTAGAAAAAGGTCACTTCCGATCTTGTCAGATACAAATAATATGTATACATCTTAATAATTTCAAGTTAGAAATATGGTCGAGCATAAAAAGTCGTATGAAACTCGCCTATAATGGTAATTAAGAAGCTCGTATGAAAATTATGAAACTCGCTTGCGCTCGTTTCATAAACATCCATACTCGCTTCTTAATTACTATCATTATAGGCTCGTTGCATAATGTACTAATTCTTCCAGATTTTTGTACTAATTTAGCTTTTAATGTATTGTTTATTGTCCCTTGAATTCGTGTAAATATGGTAATTTTCTTGTTCTCATCGTTTTCATTTTGATAAGATATTTCACAACCCATATAATTGCAATTTTGTACTTGTTCAAGGCACTGGTTATTGTGTGTTATCTTACTTCTGACTGGGTCTTGTCCTAAAAATGCCATTACTTTTGATTTTTGTGCTGAAATTTCCATCCCAAAGGGATCTTAAAATTTGAGTCTTAATAAATGCATAAATAAGTTAATTGTTGGGACTCACAAACCTATGAATTCCAATAGTTTTAAAGTATAAAATTTTCTCGCTACTTTTTTTCTGACAGCAGTCTAAAATTGCGTGCAGATGTGGGATCGCAATTTGAGAGCATTCTTTCATCTTCACGCTGTTTAATTTACCATCAGCCCCAGTCGCGCTCAACATTCATGGATTCCTCACAAAAGCCCCTCGTCTCGTGTCCGGGCACTCACTCCCCTCTCTTCCGCGAGAAACTCAATATCGGATGGGCTGAGGTCGTCCCGACGCCGGTCGTCGACGACGTCGCCTCTAGAGCCCGGTCGCGTAAACACGACTGTAGACTAATCTAGCACTTCAATTTCCCGCCTCCCCACCTCCGCCTCCTCCCCACAGCATTCTGTCTCTAATACACCCGAATCTCTCTGGTATTACACCTCTTGGAGCAACAACAGGTAATGACTGAACCCTCGTACAACACCGAGCTGGTTGTTTTCTTGCTGTTACCATTCTTTACAGCAACAACAAACCAGTAAATTCATTACTTAGGTAACAATTCAGACGCCTTGGATTTCCATAATGAATTTATGCATTAAATCTTAATGAAGATTTCGAATTATCAACCGTGTCTTAAAATTCACTGTTTCGGAAGTTTCAGAACTAGTTTTAGGTTCCACCATCAGAGTTATATTTAGTATTTTATCTATTTATTTATTTATTTAACCTGGTAGAGATAAGGCCGTCAGGCCTTCTCTGCCCCTCTACCAGAGGATTACAACTATAATATGAAGAATAAAATTACAATTAATATTAAATTTACAATTACAATTACATTAAAAATTAAAGTACGACAAGATTACCTGATTAATGAAAGCTAGACATTTTATCAAAGAAGTTAAGAACAAAGAATATTTTTGTATTTACTAAATTACAAATTAAACCTAGAATAACAAAATTCTATATATTGAAATATTTTGTGATAGATTAAGAGAACTATTTACAAGAAACCATGCCTGAACGAGTCTCAATTACTGACCAAGTGCCTAGTAAGTTTGCGTTTGAATTCAATTTTATTTCGACAGTCCCTGATGCTAGGAGGTAAATTCATTAAATTCCAGTATAAACCAGTAAATTCATTACTTAGGTAACAATTCAGACGCCTTGGATTTCCATAATGAATTTATGCATTAAATCTTAATGAAGATTTCGAATTATCAACCGTGTCTTAAAATTCACTGTTTCAGAAGTTTCAGAACTAGTTTTAGGTTCCACCATCAGAGTTATATTTAGTATTTTATCTATTTATTTATTTATTTAACCTAGTAGAGATAAGGCCGTCAGGCCTTCTCTGCCCCTCTACCAGGGGATTACAACTATAATATGAAGAATAAAATTACAATTAATATTAAATTTACAATTACAATTACATTAAAAATTAAAGTACGACAAGATTACCTGATTAATGAAAGCTAGACATTTTATCAAAGAAGTTAAGAATAAAGAGTATTTTTGTATTTACTTAATTACAAATTAAACCTAGAATAACAAAATTCTATAGTGATGAAATTACCATATATTGAAATATTTTGTGATATTTTAAGAGAACTATTTACAAGAAACCATGCCTGAACGAGTCTCAATTACTGACCAAGTGCCTAGTAAGTTTGCGTTTGAATTCAACTTTATTTCGACAGTCCCTGATGCTAGGAGGTAAATTCATTAAATTCCAGTAAAAACCAGTAAATTCATTACTTAGGTAACAATTCAGACGCGTTGGATTTCCATAATGAATTTATGCATTAAATCTTAATGAAGATTTCGAATTATGAACCGTGTCTTAAAATTCACTGTTTTAGAAGTTTCGGAACTAGTTTTAGGTTCCACCATCAGAGTTGTATGATCCAAAGCCTGAAGCTTACAAGAAAACATTCTCATAGCGGCAGATAAAGTTATTTTTTCCACCATGTTAATAATGTCAAAACAAGTGCTTATATAAATTTTGACTACACGAACGCAATTGCAACGGCCATCCAGGAAGTATGTTCCCCTGGGACTGTTTACAGAATGAAAAAAACAATTTCATGGAAAGATTTATTGAAACAGATAGGATCTACAGCTATTTTTGAGCTATTTTTCAACATATTCCTCACTAAAATTGAGACATTTGTCATACCGTGGGATCAACTGAGAGGTGCAGACGATTGTTACACACTGGTTCCGATACCAGGAGGCAAACTTCTATGGCAAAAGTTGACCCAATGTTATGACAAATGTCTCAGTTTCGGTTGGGAATATGTTGAAAAGTAGCTCAACAAATTGCTGTAGGGCTATCTGTTCTAACAAATATTTTCATAAAATTGTGTTTTCTTTCTGTAAACGGCCCAAGGGAAACTTACTTTATGGACGGCACTCGTAATTGCGCTCGAGAGGCCAAAATTTATATAAGCGCTTATTTTGACATTATTAACATGGTGGAAAAAAAAAAAAAAAAAACTTTTTTACCTGCTCCCATGAGAATGTTTGCGTTCGTAAATAGACTAGCGATAGAGGTGATAAGTTGACAAGTAAAATGGAGGAAAGTGACATAACAGATAATTTTAAGGGATATTAGGCTTTCATAGTGACTGTACAGAAGAAAACTTCCACAATATGGGATTTAATGTTTCCATCGACTCAGAATTACATAGAAATTCCACAATCAGGATTCTACTCGTATTTCCTAAGACTCTGATGCTTTAACTGGACTAATTGTTGTTGTGGCAAGGTGACAAACAAAAAAAGAACAAACTAAAGACTTTTCACGATGTTTTAAGCTTTCACACTGACAGTGCAGCCCACAGAAGAAAACTTGTGTGTGCTGAGAGTTAATATCTCAACGACTCAGAACTACATACAGGTTTCATTATCAGGGTCGTATTTCCTAAGATCCTGATTCTTAAATCGATGTGGAAAATATTTACAAACAAACAGGGACAAATGAAAGAATTTTATGAGGTTTTAGGCGTTCACGGTGACTGTGTTCGGAAGAAAACTTCTGAGTTTTCTAGTTTTCTACGTGTATTGGGATTTAACATCTCCAATGATTCAGAACTATATACGATCTCCTCAATCAGGGTCGATTTCCTAAGAGTCTGATTCTTAACTTGACTAATATTGTTGTTGTGTAAGAGAGTGATTCTTAACTCGACGACCTGCTGTTGTGACAAGGTGACAAACAAAACAGGGACAAATTAAATGCTTTGAGATTATAAGCTTTTACAATGACTGAATATAGAAGAAAACTTGTGCGTATTCTACCATTTGCTACAACTTAACATTTCCAACCATTCAGAACTGCACATAGTTTCCATAATCAGGGTGGATCTTATAAGAGCCTGATTCTTAAATTGACTAAGAATACGACTGAGTCTGTGACTCAGTCAGTAATAGTACGTGTGAGTCTGTAACACCCAGTAAAAGTGTTTGTGATCCTGTAACTTAACCACTAAGAGTATACTTGTGACTCTGTAACTCAACCAGTAAGAGTACTTGTGAGTATGTAACTCAACCAGTAAGAGTACTTGTGAGTATGTAACTCAACCAGTAAGAGTGCTTCTGAGTCTGTAACTCAACCAGTAAGAGTACTTGTGAGTATGTAACTCAACCAGTAAGAGTACTTGTGAGTCTGTAACTCAACCAGCAAGAGTACTTGTGAGTATGTAACTCAACCAGTAAGAGTACTTGTGAGTATGTAACTCAACCAGTAAGAGTGCTTCTGAGTCTGTAACTCAACCAGTAAGAGTACTTGTGAGTCTGTAACTCAACCAGTAAGAGTACTTGAGAGTCTGTAACTCAACCAGTAAGAGTACTTGTGAGTCTGTAACTCAACCAGTAAGAGTACTTGTGAGCCTGTAACTCAACCAGTAAGAGTACTTGAGAGTCTGTAACTCAACCAGTAAGAGTACTTGTGAGTCTGTAACTCAACCAGTAAGAGTACTTGTGAGTATGTAACTCAACCAGTAAGAGTGCTTCTGAGTCTGTAACTCAACCAGTAAGAGTACTTGTGAGTCTGTAACTCAACCAGTAAGAGTACTTGTGAGTCTGTAACTCAACCAGTAAGAGTACTTGTGAGTATGTAACTCAACCAGTAAGAGTGCTTCTGAGTCTGTAACTCAACCAGTAAGAGTACTTGTGAGTCTGTAACTCAACCAGTAAGAGTACTTGTGAGTCTGTAACTCAACCAGTAAGAGTACTTTTGAGTATGTAACTCAACCAGTAAGAGTGCTTCTGAGTCTGTAACTCAACCAGTAAGAGTGCTTCTAAGTCTGTAACTCAACCAGTAAGAGTGCTTTTGAGTCTGTAACTCAACCAGTAAGAGTACTTGTGAGTCTGTAACTCAACCAGTAAGAGTACTTGTGAGTATGTAACTCAACCAGTAAGAGTGCTTCTGAGTCTGTAACTCAACCAGTAAGAGTACTTCTGAGTCTGTAACTCAACCAGTAAGAGTACTTGTGAGTCTGTAACTCAACCAGTAAGAGTACTTGTGAGTATGTAACTCAACCAATACTAGTACTTGTGAATTTGTAACTCAACCAGTAAGAGTGCTTCTGAGTCTGTAACTCAACCAGTAAGAGTACTTGTGAGTCTGTAGCTCAGCCAGTAAGAGTAGTGTGAATCTGTAACTCAATCAGCAAAAATACTTGCGAATCTATAATTCAACCAGTAGGTGTACGAGTCAGTAACTAAAGAAGTAAGAGCACTTGTGAGTCTATAAGCCAATCAGTAAGAGTATGTGTGCGTCTGTAACTCAACCAATAAGAGTACTTGTGAGTATGTAACTCAACCAATAAGAGTACTTGTGAGTCTGTAACTCAACCAATAAGTGTACTTGTGAGTATGTAACTCAACCAATAGGAGTACCTGTGAGTCTGTAACTCAACCAATAAGAGTACTTGTGAGCATGTAACTCAACCAATAAGAGTACTTGTGAATCTGTAACTCAATCAGTAAAAGTACTTGCGAGTTTATAATTCAACCAGTAGGGGCACCAGTGAGTCAATTAATAAGAATACTTGTGAATCTACAAGCCAATTAGTAAGAGTAGGTGTGAGTCTGTAACGCGAACAGTAAGAATACTTGTGAGTTTGCAACTGAAGTATTACGAGTACTGTAAAATGCAGTAAGTAAGAATACGATTGAGTCTGTAAGTTAGCAGGTAGAGATACGATTGAGTCTCTGTCTAAACCCGTAGGATAAGATTAAGTCTGTAGATAAATAAAATTAATGGCGATATAATGTTTAACCTACTACTAGGAAATCAATGAACTCTTTATGCAGTAATTTATGTAATTAAATAGTGAAATAGGAAAGGAAGAAAATAACGGAGTCAATGAGTTGCTGATGACACTGATGACAGAGTTTGAGTCAGTAAGTCAGCAACAGAGTAATGGCAGGCAGGTAGTATCCAATCAGCATCTCCCTAAGTTGACAAGCAGATAGAAGCAAACATCGAGAGGGTTGAAGGGGTGAGGAGTGAGAGGGTGGCTGATGGAAGTGACTCTCTTCTCTTCATCTCCGGATGCTTGTCTGCCACCCCGCCCCCTTCCACAGTAGTCGTCGGTATAGCACAGAAAATGTTGACACAAAACAGCAGTGGAGTTAATTAAACTCCGACACCCACCATGGTTCTCAGAGAAGTGTTAATTTCCTGATAAGCCCGCCATAATATAGGAACGCCAAGTTTGGCTAAGAACTCAATATCTGGACGGGGTGATATGATGGCCGGGCTCGCTCAATCGTGACCTGCAGATGTAAACTCTGCCATCTCTTTTGTATCGGCAGCTGTTTTAATTCCTCCCCTTTTTCTTATCCGTAAGGCTGTCACCAGACCGAGTCTAGAGAGAATTTCATCACATTTTGCTCTGGTGGGGAACGAATAGGAATAAGACGACTGCAGTTTTGAAACGTCCTGGATTTGGCACTAGCGGAAGGTCCGTTGCGTTCAGGTGAATATTGTGATGGAAACAGAAGGAGCAACTGTGACAGTAGAAGAATAGAAGAAAGAATAAGAAATTAACAATGAATTAAAAATAACTAAAGAAAGAAATAAGAAATAAACACAGAACAGAAATAAGAAAGAAATGTAAAACCCAAGAAAATTAATCTTCTTCGTCTTATTCCATAATGGATTAGGCCTAAGGCCTGTTCCGATCTCAAATCCATCTTTTCAAAGGTCTGCCTACCGATCTTCTTCCTTTAGGTTGGTAGGCCTAATCTATTTTTCTAGGTAACCTGTAACCTAATCTGAAAGTTAAAATTTATAAAACAGTTGCCGGTTGTTCTGTATGGCTGTGAAACTTGGACTCTAACTTTGAGAGAGGAAAAAAGATTAAGGGTGTTTGAGAATAAGGTTCTTAGGAAAATATATGGGGCTAAGAGGGATAAAGTTACAGGAGAATGGAGAAAGTTACACAACGCAGAACTGTACGCATTGTATTCTTCACCTGACATAATTAGGAACATTAAATCCAGACGTTTGAGTTGGGCAGGGCATGTAGCACGTATGGGCGAATCCAGAAATGCATATAGAGTGTTAGTTGGGAGGCCGGAGGGAAGAAGACCTATGGGGAGGCCGAGACGTAGATGGGAAGATAATATTAAAATGGATTTGAGGGAGGTGGGATATGATGGTAGAGACTGGATTAATCTTGCTCAGGATAGGGACCAATGGCGGGCTTATGTGAGGGCGGCAATGAACCTCCGGGTTCCTTAAAAGCCAGTAAGTAAGTAAGTAACCTATTGCTGTCCATTCTATATAAATGATCTCTCCAATTCTGCTTATGTTTTTCTAAAATATCAGCCATTGGAGAGACCTGTAATTCTCCTCTTATCTGTTCATTTGGTATTCTATCTAGTTTGGTAAATCCTTTAACAGCTCTTAAAAATTTCATTTCCGCTGTTTGTATGTGGCTTCTATCTTTTTGTCTCATTATCCAACTTTCACTTCCGTATAACATTACAGGTACAGCCATAACCTTATAAAACTTGAGCTGTGTTTCTTTCCTTGTGGTTTTTAAAATTCTTCTTATCGTTCCGTACATCTGTTGGTACCTATGTAGCTTATTTTCTGCATCTTCATCTAATTTGTAGCTTACGTCACAGCCTAAGTAGTTAAAATGTTGCACCAAAAAAGTATATAAAACAGGATGAAGCACCACAAAAAGGTTTATTTATTTAATTATTTAATTATTTATTTATTTATTTGTTTATTTACTTAATTATTTACTTATTTATTTACTTATTTATTTATTTACTTACTTATCTACTTATTTATTTATTTATTACTCAATTTTTATATTTATTTATTTATTTACTTATTTATTTACTTATTGATTTATTTACTTACTTATTTACTTACTTATCTACTTATTTATATATTTATTTACATATGTATTTATTTATTTACTTAATTATTTAATTATTTATTTATTTACTTATTTATCTACTTCTTTATTTATTTACTTATTTAGTTACTTATTTACTTACTTATCTACTTATTTATTTACATATTTATTTATTTACTTAATTATTTAATTATTTATTTACTTACTTATTTATTTATTTATTTATTTATTTACTTATTTATATACTTCTTTATTTATTTACTTATTTATTTACTTATTTACCTAAGTCTTTATTTATTTACTTATTTATTTATTTGTTTATTTATTTATTTATTTATTTATTCATTCATTTACTTAATTATTTACTTATTTATTTATTTATTTATTTATTTATTTATTTATTTATTTATTTATTTATTTATTTATTTATTCATTTATTTATTTATTTCATCAATCTTTGTTCACGTCATGGCAGATTAGATGTGTTGAAGAATACAATGCGTGCAGTTCTGTGTTGTGTAACTTCCTCCATTCTCCTGTAACTTCTTCCCTCTTAGCCCTAAATATTTTCCTAAGCACCTTATTCTCAAACACCCTTAATCTCTGTTCCTCTCTCGAAGTGAGAGTCCAAGTTTCACAACCATACAGAACAACCGGTAATATAACTGTTTTATAAATTCTAACTCTCAGATTTTTTGACAGCAGACTGGATGATAAAAGCTTCTCAACCGAATAATAACAGGCATTTCCCATATTTATTCTGTGTTTAATTTACTCCCGAGTTTCATTTATATTTGTTACTGTTGCTCCAAGATATTTGAACTTCTCCACCTCTTCAAAAGATAAATTTCCAATTTTTATATTTCCATTTCGTACAATATTCCCGTCACGAGTCATAATCATATACTTTGTCTTTTCGGTATTTACTTCCAAACTTATCTCTTTACTTGTTTCCAGTAAAATTCCCGTGTTTTCCCTAATCGTTTGTGGATTTTCTCCTAACATATTCACGTCATCGGCATAGACAAGCAGCTGATGTAACCCGTTCAATTCTAAGCCCTCTCTGTTATCCTGGACTTTCCTAATGGCATACTCTAGAGCAAAGTTAAAAAGTAAAGGTGATAGTGCATCTCCTTGCTTTTGCCCACAGTGAATTGGAAACGCATCTGACAGAAACTGACCTATACGAACTCTGCCGTACGTTACACTGTGACACAGTTTAATTAATCGAACAATAATTAATAACGAACAATTAGGCCTATTATTCATATATATTCATTGGCTAAGAAATGGAGCTGATCAATACTTACAACAACGAGTTACAACGTCTATTGATATGCAAAGACATTGCACAATGAAATGAAAAGTTCAAAGCAGGCTCTATTTATTTATGGAGAAACAAAATGATTTTTCAATTTTCAAAATTGGAAAGTGAAACGTTGCCAAATTGCAAAGTTTAATGGTGGAATAGGCCCCACGTAATCAGCCCAAACGGGAATAGAATTCATGCTCTGGATCAGAAGGCAAACGCGTCTGTCGACAGAACAACGCCGGTGGCCAGACGCAAATTAAAATCAGAGACATGACTAGGATCTTTGGGAATTTTACGCCCCTGACCTCGCTCAGTTTTGCTCCGCTTTAGCAAACATTATACGCTGACTACCATACATTTCGCAAAGAATTAAAATGTAGCAGGCAGGGAGGCGGAGGTCGGTTGTGCCTGGGTTGCTTTCCCATCAGTCGTGGGTGGTCGCCGGGCCCAATCTTTGTCGCAGTTCCTCATTACCGTGGATATAGCGACACGGCTATAAAACGGATACAACGCTTTGGGACGCATTGTCAATTCTGGGGTAATATAAGCAAAACAACAAAAAAACGAATGAAAGCGAGAAAGAGAACGTTACAACGGAAGAAAAGTAAAAATAAGATGAAATAAAGGGGGGGGGGGAATAAGGTCCTTTATGACAAAAAAGAAGTGTGATGCCAAATCAATGCAAAAATAAATGAATTCTAACAATAAAAAAATAATAATTACATAAAAGCAGAAGAGAGAGAGACAAAGAAATATGTATATATCGAAAGAATGGGGAAATAAAATAGAGCAAAATAAAGAAGCAAACATCACTAAATTAAAAAAATAGCGTAACAAGTAAGTGGAGAGGGAAAGAAACAAGCTGCAAGAATAGAGTACGATAGAAATAGATTGGAAAAATGAATAGTAAAGAAATTGTGGTAATAAGACTAAGCATAATAATAATAATAATAATAATAATAATAATAATAATAATAATAATAATAATAATAATAATAATAATAATAAATAAATAAATAAATAAATAAATAAATACAGGAAATGTAACGAATGAAAAGAGATCAAATTAAAATAAGAAAATAACATAAACAGCTCAAAAATATAAAACTTGCAATCATATTACGTTTTTATCAAAGTGATCCATTGATTGATTCATTCATTCATGTACTTATTATTTGATCTATTTTTGTCGGTTGTATCTTGATTGGTTGTTTGATGTCGGAAGCTTGATTGGTTGGTTAGTTGATTCATTAGGCCTGAATAGTTTGGTTGTTTCGTTCGGTTAATATTTTGGTTGGTTGGTTGGTTGGTTGGTTGGTTGGTTGGTTGGTTGGTTGGTTGGTTGGTTGGTTGGTTGGTTGGTTGGTTGGTTGGTTGGTTGGTTGGTTGGATGCAATCTTGGCATGTTGATTGGTTGGTTGATCAGGTAAACAGTTTGTTGGTTTCGTTAATATTTTGTTTGATGTTGTGAAATCTTGATTGGTTGATTAGTTCGTTTTAATTGCTATCTCGATTGGTTAATTAAAAGATTGATTGGTTAGTATTTATTACACTTTTTGTTATTCGGTTGACTGGTTGTTTGCATTTCGATGGTATCTAGGTTGATTGGTAGCCTATCTTATTGCAGTTGGTTGGTTGATGATTTATTCATTTTAGCTAATGAATTATTTCACGGAGTGGTTTATTAATTTCTGATGAGGCGATTGAACCAGGGTTTAAGCTAGAAAATAAATAATTGTCGCAAAAATGCACAAGTGAAAAATTATATTTGTGCTAATTGTGAAATGCTTGTGCGATATTATAAATAATTGTGCAGAAAGATAAAATTAATAAAGTATGCAGAAACAAAAAACTATGTAATTTGTTTCTTGGAGTTTTATTACTTTCAATCCATCTTACCGCACTCTAGATATACTTATATAAGTAAAACATTAGGCGTAGGTATATTTAGAATCAATTAGCCTACTGCTTAATTTACATCACATTGAAATACGTTATTTTATGGGCACTCTAAACATTGATATTGATATTCTTCACTAGTAGGCCTTTCAAGATTTATTGTTAGCAGAGTGCTAACTCTTTTTACTGAAAGGCGATTTCTAATTTCAGTTTTTACAAGATTCATGCAACTAAATCCTCGCTCACAATTTACAGTATGCGATGGAATTATATAAATTAATTGGAAGAAAATTGTTCACTTAACTTACATGAATTGCACCAACGCTTTGAAATCAATTCCTCAACATCTATTGTTCAACAACTTTTTGAACATTGTCTATGCCATTAGCATTTCATTTAAATTCAGATTAGTTCAAACACATCTCTGATTTCATTTTCTCCATTACCTTCTTCGTTTTCTGAAGTCCAATATTGTTGTCGCATTTTTGCACATTTACGTTCAAAGTTGTTGGATTTTTAGAAGTCGAGTAGCAAAATGCGACAAATGCGACTGTGGCTTAAATCCTGGATTGAACTGAAGTAAGAACACTAATATAAACGTTGGAAGAGCAGTAGGAAATGAAAATGAACTAAAGAATGCGAAAGTAAACAAGAGTATAATAACTAGGGCTCAGATTTGTATGTGCTAAAAATCGGGAAAATATGTGACAAAAAAGGAAAAATGTTTAATAAAGTTTCAATTATTTTGTGTGAATATAAACAACATGCAGTACTCATTAATACAAATTCTGCTGTCTCGCCAACTGCTGAAGAATTACAGTACACAGTGAGATTCATCCTAAAGATGTCCATCACAAATGACTAACGATTATCGCGGAACACTGCCTTGTAGGTCTACTGGGAAAAAGAGCGCCCTGACCACTGAGAAAAAACATGCACCCTCTAGAGACATGTTTATGATTGGAAACGAAAACAGAGGCAGCTGAAGTTTATAAAATTATAATTACTTCCTGACTCGGCGTTATGATAACTTAAAAGGCAGTCCTAAATGACACATCACTGTTTATGTGTGTTAGTTACAGTACAATTTTTAATAGGCAATTCCGAGAAACAGTTGTCAGCTGTCATGTCTAAGTAACTGCACTGAACATTAGGGTGAAAATTAATCTGAAATGGGGCTTTTATCGAAAATTATTTGATGAAAACTTAATTTTATGCATTTTATGTGAATACTTGAAAATATGTATTTACATAAAAATTAAAAATGTTTTTATGTGAAATAAAATTTAAAATATATGCTCAGGCGACCTTGTCCGAAACTTAAAACACAATTACGTGTTTTATTACAGTCCAAATAAAATATTTATTTACCTAAAAAAAAAAACTAGCCGCAATCATGACGTAGTAATGGGGGGAAATGGTTAGGTTTGACCCTTAAGGTATAAAATAAGAAGATCCGAACTGTAACAGCATTCAATCTATTCCACAAGAGTAACTCCACTCAAGCCGGTACAAACCGGCCTAAGATAAGAGAAGGCGTCACCCATATGTTAGCAAGTGTTCAGCTTGATAAACTGTCAGTTATGTCGCTCTTGGTCCAATGTGAACTCATACTACATAGGTAGTTGACAAAATTTACAAGAACGACGCATCTATCGACTTATTGGAACTATGAATGTTGAGCAGACAACTTGATTTATCTATAGAAAATCAAAACTCGAGTGGGATTTACTTGACTATTACAAGATTAGTAGGCCTATACAAAAGATTGGAAGAAATAAAGTACCGGTACTTTGTCTTTTCGGGATTTACTTCAAACCTATATCTTTACTTGCTTCCAGTAAAATTCCCGTGTTTTCCCTAATTGTTTGTGGATTTTCTCCTATCATATTCACGTCATCCGCATAGACAAGCAGCTGATGTAACCCGTTCAATTCTTATAGGCCTAGTTATTGGCCCTCCAAGTAAAAATGTTTGGGAGTCCCTGAATTAAAGTTCCATAATAAAAGAAAAATGAAGTCGTTTTAATATGATGGTGGTAGTGGTGGTGGTGACAGTGGTAGAGGTAATGGTAAAGCACTGAAAAGTTACGTGTGGTGTACACTTCCTACACAGCATGGCCCTCGACATCTGTAATCACGAGAGAGCCTGGTTAAATAAGCTCGACTCTATTGCATCACCATGGCGACGACTCCCGGCTCCTCTTAGCTGAAAACTGTATAAACAAACGCCTGCTTCGGTTTCTTTTCCAAAGGGAAGTACAGAGTCCTACTTTATGTTTTGCCTGACGTTTTTATTTCGCTTTTAGTGAAGTTTCAAGTGGCTCACGAGTGGAAATGCTGAGAGGCAGTGAATCTGCAGGCCCACATGCTAGTCTGCTCCCCACAAACATGAGTATTGCTGCTGTGCGCTGTATGAATCAGCCATTCAGGTTCATTCATTAACGAAGGTTGTAACAGTAAGTCACACTTCAATGGAAAGGAAAATATACTGACTTTAATTTTAAAATATTATTATTAAATTCTGACATATTTATGAATATAGACTTATGTAGTCTCCTTTGGTTTTCAAATGAATATTCGGTGTCAGTTTCCTCAGAGTCTTCCAGTTCATATCACTTTTCTTTCTTACTTGTACAGAGTGTCGCAAAATTTGCGCACACGAACTATATCTTGTGAATCATGGATTAAAATGAAGACGAAAGTATTTATAACAAAATTTAGTACGAAAAAATTCTAATTGCATAACTTAACAGCATTGTATTTTGCAAATGAAGTGTACACGGGAAAAACTATCAAAGTCACGATCTCTTAAGGGTATATGCACGTGAACGACCACAAAAATATTATCAGAAAATGCAGGCTCTAAATTTCTAAAAAATTTATAAGGAAATGACCCCACAATAGTACAAAAATTATGTGGTATCACAACAAGAATTATTAGAACTTAAATATCTAATAAAAGTATAAAAAAGGTTATTGATAATAATTTTAAGAATTCACTTTTCACTTTAAATTTAATTTTCCAAAATTTGAAAATTTTCACACATATTATTTCATAACTCCACAACCATTAGAGATAGAATTCTGAAATTTTGTACACTGATTTAACATGCATTTATGCAAAAGGTAGACTACAATAATGTCCATTTCTTTCAAAATAAAAATATTAAGTCACAAAACATTATGTAAATTTTAATATATTTTATATAGGACAAATAAAAAATTATTATATTAAAACAAACAACTCTACATGTATGACAGTAGTCTACTTTTCAGAAACAAGTGTTTATTACACGGGGAAAATATTAAAGATGCCAGAGAGACCATAACAATGTTATAGTTACCAAATGATGTAACTGCAGAATTTGTTTGCTTTTTTTTTTTTTCATACTTTGATAAAACTGGTTTGAAAAATATTATTAGTAACCTTTTTTATACTTTTATCGGATATTTAAGTCCTAATAAGTGTTGTTGTGGTACCTTGTAATTTTTATCCAATTGTGAGTTGATTTTCTTATTATATTTTAGAAATTTAGAGCCTGCATTTTCTGATATTTGTGGTCGTTCACGTACATATACCCTTAAGGAGGGTGACGGGTGAAATTTCGGTTATTTTCAGTCAAAAACCCCATTTTCGTGTTCTTGTAAAAAAAATTAGTTAGCAATCTCTTATTTATATGCTGAGAATGTTTCAATGTTCTACAGCAGTGATCGCCAAAAGCTGTGTCACAACACATGCCCCTGCCTCCACTCAAGCGTAACCATGGCATCATACCCCCCACCCTCTGTTTACAGCCTTGACTTCGATATAAGTAAAGACATTTATCAGCAGCGGACGTACACATGTAATGTTATAGTCGCGACGCTGTTATTCCCAGCGTGACTCCTCCTCTTTGCTTACGTCTTAGCAAATCAAGGCTCTAATAAGTCTAGGTAGGTAGTATCGTCCGCCATTTTTGTTCTTTTGTTGCCGAGCTACCAGACAAGGGATTTATTTGCCACACCGTTAAACATTATCATGTCGTAGCTCCTATGATAATAAATCAAACGCACTGTAACTGAACAAATAATTGAGCGGCAAATAACGTCCTCATGTGCTTTCTGCGAATGCCAACGAAAGAACCAAAATGGCGGGCGATTATATTAAGTATTTATCCAGCCTTAGGAAATGCATGACGTCTTCATCAGCAAATCACAAGACGCACACGTTTAAATGTACCCGTGATTGGCTGCCGGAAATTAGAGAGAAGCTAAAAATGTGTTGTGAATTCCATAGTTGCTTCGTACAGAATATTTTTTTTCGATTTTTAACTACAAAATTACATTTTCTGACGCATTTATCACAATTGTTACAAATCACGCCACTCGAGTGCTCTCTTGTAAATTCTTTAATTCTGTACATCAGAAAGCAGAATTAAACTGTAAAGAATGAAGTTCCTAAAGTCGTAGGACTTGTAACAATTTTTGTGGCAAGTACGTAAGAATGATGTAATTTTTAGTTAAAATTTCAAAAAAAAAAAATCTGTACAAAGCAATTAACAACACATTTTTAGCTTCTGAACAGTAGCCATCCCAGGAGCCGGAAATACTAACTGAGGTTTTTCATGGTTTCCTCAGTTATTTCCAGGCAAATTCCGGGATTGTATCTCTTGAAAGTCCGGCCATGGACGGCGATCCTTCCCTTAATCCTTTCATATGTGTGAGTGAATGCTGTGTAATGTCTTAAATGTTTGTGTTGTATCGGAGGTGGCCCTGGCATTGAGCTGATCCCTCATCCGGGGAGGCCCTCCATGTCCTTGTGTGGTCAAAAAAGTATGTATGTGATCCATAGATTAATTCCTCTCCCGACAGGTCGCGGCCCTGTAAGGCCCGGGTGGCGTGGGTCGTGTAATAAGAACCTAAAAGGGAGAGGATAAACTAAGGGGCAGAAGAAGAAGAAGAAGAAGAAGAAGAAGAAGAAGAAAAAGAAAAAGAAGAAGAAAAACACTAGCCAATTAAAGAAATGACACTTCTGAATAGTCCATTCTCTATTTGTAATATTTTTTACTCTTAAAACTAAAGAAAAAAGTATTTTATTAACAACTTCAAATTAGTGTAACTCTAAAAATATCGAAATTAGGGCAAATGTCTATGACATTTTTTGCCCAGTATGCCTTCCGAAATAAGCTCCGTAAGGGACGGTAAATCCTTGTGAATCACCCTGTATAATGGAATAACGAAATAAGGGAAAGCATGGGGTAAAGCAGGCATGTCAATTGATGCCCACAGGAGCAAGCGCGCGCTTTAGAGCCCAGGAAAGCCTCAGCGCTTTACAGCGGAAAGGAAAGAGACAGACGAAAGAGGTGGTATTGGCCGCTTGGTCGAGCTATATTCAGGGATGGCCAGCACTGATTCAATAGATAAAGGGAAGAGAACTTAAGACTTATTAAAACTGTACCCATGTTCATTTTTAGATTTGCCTGAGAAGTATAAGTGCATTATAAGAATGTAAGTTTTAATTTTAATGCTCATTTTTCACACATTTGATTTTTTTATTCAAAAGAAATATTTTCTCAACTTTTCATATAAAAAAGTGAAATTTTCAGGTATAGGCCTATTTATTTAGTAGCCTTACAGAATGTTTTCATAAATCTAATATACCGTATATAGTACGTATTACTGAAGATAGTGTATTGAAAATTTTGAAAATATTCGCATGGAAATTGTTTGTAAGGAAATGAATTAACAAAGCAACTAATGTTACATCATAAGCAAAAGATACGTGCCCATGTGTTGTAAAAATGTCAGCTCTATAGCTTCAGCAGATTTCGAGAAAATAATGTAATATTCTGATGTTGCTCATAATTATCACCTTAAAAGCATAATGCGATAAGAGTTTTGTTATGTAATATTAGTTACACTTAAAACAGATACAGTACCTAGGTAACTTTGCTTTGTAGGTACTGTAATATTGTTTTGATTAGTTTATTGATTACTTTTGTAAGGCTAAAGATACCATCAATATAAATTCCAACTTATCATGTCATACTGAATCTCTTTCTTTGGAATATCACTTTCTTTATGAATGATGTGTTTCATCCACTTAATACAGTATAATATTATACTACTATGGAATTCAAGTGAATATTCCTTCGTAACTCTCTATTATGTTATTAAGATTTAAAACACAAGTGCAATATTAAGAAATCAGTGTTAGTACTTTTGTTTTACAGACAATATAGATAATATTAAACAGAAAGAAGCCATATAAAAATAACGACATAAAATTTCACGTTCCGTTTGAAGTTTGTGTACCACTGTTTTCTTAATCCAACAGGTTGCTTATTCATATATACAACCCTTCCTCTTTCCATACTTAGCGCTTGCTGCCCGCGCACGACGTCAAGGTCAGAAAAATACGCTTGCTTTGACATCACTGGGGTAAAGGGACATTCAATGTGATTCTTTGGATCATGTCATCTGAAAAACAAATTATTATTTTTGTACAGTAAACCTGTCTATATCACAGAAATATTCCTATAAATAAGTCAATTATATAATTATCATTATCACTGCTAGGTACTTCTCTTTCATTTTGTTTGTATTTTTGCTACTTTCAAACAGTTTTCAGTATTTATTTACTTTTCGGAAGCCCATTAATCTGCCTTCTCGGTTTAAACCAAACTGCATTATTCGGTAAAGGGATCCGACACACCGTTCGCTCGACTGTCGAGCATGACAACGGTTGCCATACAGTTTTGCAATATTTCTTTCAACAAGTTCCCTACAACGAATTCTGCCAACCGTTCCCGAAGATCCCATTCCACAGATATCATGGCCAAGGCTTGAAATCATAATGAACCTCCGTGCGACAAGTTTAACGCCAGTTCCGAAATATGGGGCAGTTCATAGAGCCCTCCCTCCCCCCCTCTGTCGACGAACCGCGACGCTTGAAAGAATCATCGGATCCATGCCCGAAAGGTTGTTCCCTCCCACGGTGACCCATACCGCCGGCGTTACATGGCATTACATGTCACCGAGCTCAAAATAAATCATTATCAGTGGACAGGGTAAGTGAAAGACACGTTTATTCTATTTTTTTTTTATTTTGGCGGGGGAGCGGCCTAAATGGTCACTGATAACTCCAACGATTCTCATTGGCTCAATCACATCACACGTTAAAAAAAAATTCTGACAGTCTGGAGTCCCCTTGTCGTTACTATGACAACCGAGGGTCGGTGTGTCAGCAGTGACCGTGGAATGAAACAATAATGGCGCTCCTGTCGTTAAAAATGATTGCTTTTCTTTTTTCTTTCATATTCTCTCTCTTCTTCGCAGCCGTCTTTAAACTTTCTATGCATTAGCCAATGGAAGATATGAATATAATTGCCATGGTGAGGCGATATTGTTTCTAATAGGAGAACGAGTATTATCAAAGCACCAATCCCGTGCCTTGTAGTGGTGTTACCCTGTTAAATACGTACAGAAGTGACGGGGAACAACTCGCATAATACAAGCTCATTTTTTTTAATGATCTGTTGAAATAAATGTTCGTAACTGGGTTTTTATCTCTGGGAGAACGCTGTACTGTTCCTTCCTAAAAACAAGCCTATAGATGCCTGCAACTCTGTTTTATTACGAAACTGTTATCTTAATAAAAATGATGCTATATTGGTGCTATCGACGATAAGGAAACCGCAGTTGGTTCTTCTTTTGTTTATTACGAACTCAGTGTAATCTTATGAAACTCTGAACATGAAATTTCTTTTAAGTAGAAAAAAATTGTTTATTTTTAAGTAATTATTGTCGCAATGGTTACTAAATTGAATAGGCCTATAAGAGAGATTTTATTTCCGTGGCCCATTCCACTATTAATATTTTCACGCTTTCACTTTGTAGTTTGCACTTTTCATTACAGTTTGTGGTCCAATATCACTTCTCAAATCTTGTTTGCGAAGTTAAAAGTGAAAACATAGGCTTAATTCAATTTAAATCCTGTCCAAATTCAACGTCGCAAATTTCAAGCGCAATAATTATCAATAGGCCTAGGTCTCTAAATAACAATTACCAAATTTCTTGGCTTAAAAATCGATAATGTGTTAAATTGGAAAAATCATAATACAGAAATTACCCCGAAACCAAATTCAGCATGTTTTGCTATTAAATCTATGCAAAAGATAGTAAATATCAATACCTTAAAAACAATATACTTTGCTTACTTCCACTCGGTAATGAGTTTTGGAATAATATTCTGGGGAAATTCCACAGATAGTAACAGTATATTCCTACTACAAAAAAGAGTAATTAGAATAATAGTAGATGCCAAATCTAGGGAATCGTGTAGCACTATTTTCAAAAATACAAATAATGCCCATGGCTTGTCAGTATATTTTTTCATTAATAATCTTCCTCGTATGTAATCGTGAAAACTTTGTAACTTATTCAACAGTTCATAGCATAAATACGCGTAAAAAATGACTTTCATACTCCATCGGCAAGTCTATCGTGCTATTAAAAAGGAGTGCGTTATATGGCAGTAAAATTTTTAATAGCCTCCCTATCGATATAAAAGATGAAATTCAAAACATAAGATCATTTTGGGGCCAAAATAAAGAAGTACCTAATTTCTCACGCCTTCTATTCTGTAGGTGAATTCATGACATTCAACAACGTTTCATGAAATTGATGCTAAAACTTTGTGTTGTATTGGTAGACTATATTGTAAACCTCTTCTCCATATATTTCATCTAGACTGTGACTATAAATTAAGATTTTATAATAGTATTAAGTTTTTTGACTTGTTCCATATTCTAGCTGTGAAGCAATGTATGAATACCAAGGAATGTTAATAAATACAATACAATACAAAATGTAGTGAAGTGCAAAACACAAGTTACAGGCGAAAAATAAGGTACCACATTTTTATAAATACTAATACCTACAAAGTGGCCATTAATTTTAAATACCGTATACTTTATGTCCTCTTTTTTCCCCATATCTTTCCTCTTTAACTTTATCTTTTCCCTATTTTTCTTTCTTCTTTTATTCTCTCTTTTTTTCATTATTTCCTTGCTCACTTTTCTCTCTTTTTCTCTTGCGATTGCGAAAAATTTGAGAATTTTCACAAATGTTTTTTTTAACATATGTACAGTCAAGAGCAAAGTTTGGGAAATGGGCTATTTCATAAAAGCCATGCTTAACTAGGGCAGTATTTTCTAGCGGTATTGGTATTGTATTAAATTCGAAGATATATGTGAAAAAGCATTTAACATTTTTCTGACACCATTTCTAGTCCAAATCTGGCTTTCTGGTATAGCTTCCTGTGAAGCTGATTTGAATAATTTCAAGGGAAAAATTGTTTCGGAGCCGGGTATCGAACCCGAGGACTTTATTCAAATCAGCTTCACAGGGAGCTACAGTATACCTGAAAGCCAGATTTGCATAATATACGTCAACAGAAAATCACAATCCAAGTCACACAGAGTTTCTGTGTTCTCAATGTTGGGTCTTTGTATTGTATTAATTAACATTCCATGGTATTCATACATTGCTTTACAGCTAGAATATGGAACAAGTCAAAAAACTTAATACTATTATAAACCCTTAATTTATAGTCACAGTCTAGATCAAAATATACAGATGAGATTTACAATATAGTCTACTAGTACAACACATAGTTTTAGTATCAATTTCATGAAGTCTTATTGAATGTCATGAGTTCACCTACAGAATAGAAGGCGTGAGAAATTAGGTACCTCTTTAATTTGGCCCTAAATAATCTCATGTTTTGAGTATCATTTTTTATATCGATAGGGAGGCTATTAAATATTTTTACTGCTATATAACGCACTCCTTTGGGGCTAAGAGGGTTGAAGTTACAGGAGAATGGAGAAAGTTACACAACACAACACAAAGCTGACATAATTAGGACCATAAAATCCAGACGTTTGAGATGGGCAGGACATGTAGCACGTATGGGCGAATCCAGAAATGCATATAGAATGTTAGTTGGGGGCCGGAGGGCAAAAGACCTTTGGGGAGGCCGAGACGTAGATGGGAAGATAATATTAAAATGGATTTGAGGGAGGTAGGATATGATGGTAGAGACTGGATTAATCTTACTCAGGATAGGGACCAATGGCGGGCTTGTGTGGGGACGGCAATGAACCTCCGGTTCCTTAAAAGCCAGTAAGTATATAACGCACTCCTTTTTGATAGCACGATAGACTTGCCGATGGAGTATGAAAGTCATTTTTCGACGTGTATTTATGCTATGAGCTGTTGAATTAGTTACTAAGTTTTCACGATTACATACGAGGAAGATTATTTATAAAAAGATATGCTGACAAGCCATGGGCATTATTTGTAATTTTTTGAAAATAGTCCTACACGATTCCCTAGATTTGGCACCTACTATTATTCTAATTACTCTTTTTTTGTAATAGAAATATACTGTTGCTATCTGTGGAATTTCCCCAGAATATTATTCCAAAACTCATTACCGAGTGCAAGTATGCAAAGTATATTGTTTTTAAGGTATTAATATTTACTATCTTAGTGATATGTTATTCGGTTTCAATGGTTTCTGGTTTTTCAAGAAATGAATTTAATTAATATATTATTATAGGCTATATATTTCTATCTTTTTAGGCTTTACTTTATTCATATAAATGTTATGGGGATAAGCTCTATAATATATTTTTATAATTTTTATTGTTTTTGATCTTCGACGTCTTGTTAGCCCACTTGAGATATGTGGATATAAAGGGAAAAATTCAGTCGGTGTCTGGTAATTTCCTTGATAACTCAGTCGGCAGAGTATTGGCGCGCTCAGCTGAAGGCCCCGGGTTCGGTACCCGGCCCTGGAATAATTTTTCCCTTCAAATTATTCACTACTACTAGTGATGGCTAAATGGATATCACTATGATACTAATAATAATTAATCTGTAGCCAAAATTTTTCAGGGAATTTTCGATTTTCCAAAAATAATTGGTGTTAACATGTAGAAACCGAAAATCGCTTTTTTGACATTTTTGTTTGTATGTCTGTCAGTCTGTCAGTATCTCTGTCTGTCTGTCTGTTTGTTATGTTTTCACGCGATAATGGCTGAACCGATTTATATGAAAATTGGAATATAAATTAAGTTCGTTGTAACTTAAATTTTTAGGCTATATGGCATTCAAAATACTTTATTTAAAAGGGGGTTATAAGGGGGGCTGAATGAAATAAATCGAAATATCTCGCTTATTATTGATTTCCATGAAAAATATTACATAACAAAAGTTTCTTTAAAAATAATTACCGATAAATTTTATTCTATACAAAATTTTGATAGGACTGATATTTAATGAGATAAATGAGTTTTAAAATTACAATAACAACGCCATCTAAGGCCTGTACTGAAATAAAAACAAATGACTTCGTCTATAAGGGGCCTTGGACAACAACAATCGAAAGCTATTAAACATAGCCCACAGAGAATGTTTCTGTGTTTGTATGAAGTAATATCGGAAGCTAATTAATTGTTTAATTATTATTATTTCACCATTGGAAACTGTAGTTTCTCTAGATGGACATATTTCTAGAATGTTATTACAGTAACTTCTGAAACATATAGCAAGTAATATAAAATATACACATTAAAACTAATTGATATGCCAATCTTCATTAAACTATGGTTGCATGTAATAACAATTAAGAAACATGTTAAAGGAATTGTCATTGCACCAAATGATTGCTCTCTGGACCAAAATGACCGCATTTTAATTATTTAAACACAATTTAAATTAAGCAACATATTAAACGATTTATCCTTCTATCAAACACGAATGTTCCCTGGACTAAATGTCCTACATTAATTATGTAATTACTTTATATTTATTTCTAACGGGTGCAGCGGAGCGCACGGGTACGGCTAGTAAGTTATATAAAATTATCTATGCTGTGTGTCTGTGAATTCTAAACCTATTCAAGAAATCATTTTCATCTCATTTTTCAAAATGATCAATCCGTGTCTGAACGCATCTTGGTTTCCTTGGCCTCAATGTGATATCATAGTCTTCTTCATAAATTTCATTACTGAAACCCTATTGGCGCATTGTGTTCGAGAGATTAATAAAATTGCATCTTAATTATGTAGGCCGTGACTGGCATGCGGGCCCCAGGCTGCTTATACACTGATTAATGAGGTTTATATCTTTATGGCCGGTCTCAATGGTACATGCCACGAACCGCTCTCCTCGAGGGAACCAGCAAAGAACAGAAGTGTTGAAAAATAGCCGGGAGCAGAAACAAGCCTGGGCACGTGTAAGGGGCACGGAGTGATATCACGCCAGCCAGGAATCACGGATGACTCGAGGTGTTCTGAAGGCAATTCTAGCTACGTCCGGTAATTAATATAAGGAAATAATAATAATAATAATAATAATAATAATAATAATAATAATAATAATAATAATAATAATCATCATCATCATCATCATAATCATCTTCATCTTCTTCATCATCATCATCATCATCATCATCTTCTTCTTCTTCTTCTTCTTCAAGGTTTAGGCCTTTAGGCCTGTTCTGCCTCCATTAAAATTGATCTCGCCAACGTTTTACTGGTCTTCCTAATGATCTCCTTCCTGATGGATTATAATTCATGGCTGCTCTCGTTATACTTGTTGTTGGCATTCTATTTACACTAGTGGCGTGTGCAACAAATGCTGCTGCAAACTAAGTTCGTTAGACGTTCAAATAAATATTTTTCAGATTTATTTTCAATGAAGAATACTTGTCTTTTGTATAGTTATTTGCTTCCATAATAATGAAACATACTCCCTCTGAATGGATTTTTTTAAGCCAAATACTTTTTCTTGAACCTATCCAAATTCAGTTTTTGAGTTTCAACGCGAAAACGCAAGTATCAATGTCAGGACGATAGCAGTAGCTATTTCAGGTCATTGTGGATTGTAGGTAAAAGTTAAAAAAATGTCAGGTTTGCTAAGCTTTCGAACAATAGCATTTTCGTATAGCTGCTGCATGTAGAACTTGAAATGTAGAGCGTAAAATCGTTTTATCCTACTAAGAGATCTTGCTGAAATGATCTGGAGACTACAAAATGTTCTAGGCCTCTTATTTTATCAGTAAGTAATACTTTTTTAATCTTTCCTTAGGAACTGTAATTTTTGCGCTCTCTCGAGCCAATACTGAAGACAATGACACATATCAATATCTACACTACACCCCCAGAAAAAGACTCAACCCCACTGGGCTAATAAGTATAGAAATATTTGATTTTTAATAACAATATTATTATCTTACTTAAGTTTTGTAGTTATATATAGCAGCCACTCAGTAAATTATAGAAATGAAGATCTAAATTAAGATATTCTCTACATTTACTTACATAACCTCAAAACGTTTCACTTTCATGTCATCAATATAGCATCAATATTATGTACAATTAATGAAAAATAGATGCATCATGATATTAACTATAATAATATTTAATTTCTTATGATGATAATGTCATCAAACCACCTCAAGTTTCGTAGATTTGAATATCCAATACACAGCTGTACTCAGAAAATTATTATACCCGTATACTGCAGAATCAGTTTTTAATAACAAATTGAATTGAGCTCTAAATATGTCGGCAATCCTGCAGGTCATGGCCTTCGTGTAATAGCCTATTGTTTATTGTAGTGTGTGTTTTGTTCTGAAATTCAATCAAGTCGGCCGTGATTCGATAAAATTAGTTCTCAAAACTGACAACAGATGGATTTTGGAAGATAGGAAAATTATGTAGGAAAATTGACATTTCACTGAAAACTACTACTTTTCCGAAAAACTTTGGGTTCCAAGCTTCAAAATGAGGGGCCATTTATTAAAATCCGTTCAGCCGTTTTCCCGTAATTTCCATTACCAGTTCAAATTACATATATAGATGTTCTTTCCAATTATGTTGATATTCTTTAATAAGTTGAATTACACTTACTTACTTACTTACTTACTTACTTACTTACTTACTGGATTTTAAGAAACCCGAGGTTCATTGCCGCCCTCACATAAGCCCGCCATTGGTCACTATCCTGAACAAGATTAATCCAGTCTCTATCATCATATCCCACCTCCCTCAAATCCATTTTAGTATTATCTTCTCATCTACGTCTCGGCCTCCCCAAAGGTATTTTTCCCTCCGACCTCCCAAATAACACTCTATATACATTTCTGGATTCGCCCATACGTGCTACATGCCCTGCCCATCTCAAACGTCTGGATTTAATGTCAGGTGAAGAATGCAATGCGTGCAGTTCTGTGTTGTGTAACTTTCTCCATTCTCCTGTAACTTCATCCATCTTAGCCCCAAATATTTTCCTAAGAACCTTATTCTCAAACACCCTTAACCTCCGTTCCTCTCTCAAAGTGAGATTCCAAGTTTCACAACCATATAGAACAATCGGTAATATAACTGTTTTATAAATTCTAACTTTCAGATTTTTTGACAGCAGACTGGATGATAAAAGCTTCTCAACCGAATAATAACAGGCATTTCCCATATTTATTCTGTGTTTAATTTCCTCCCGAGTGTCATTTACATTTGTTACTGTTGCTCCAAGATATTTTAATTTTTCCACTTCTTCGAAGGATAAATCTCCAATTTTTATGTTTCCATTTCATACAATATTCTGGTAACGAGACATAATCATATACTTTGTCTTTTCGGGATTTACTTCCAAACCTATCGCTTTACTTGCTTCAAATAAAATTTCCGTGTTTTCCCTAATCGTTTGAGTCACTTACTGATTCGAACTCAAAAGACCGTGGCCTTCACTTACACGTCAAAATTACGAATATACTGTCGCAAATGCAAGACAAACTAGTAACTGTTCAACACGTCAGTTAGAAGTGCCTGCCATGTATGGCAAATTACTTCTTGTTCACCCCTGATGTCGGTAAAAAGAAAAATTAAACCGAGTTTGTTTCGTGAGCTCACCTATTCAACTTGTAATCGAGACTAAAACAATTCCTAATCGGACTGAAAACACACTGAAAGATCGCATTTCAACTGTTATAATTCATCTCTCATGGCAACACAAAAAACGCATATAACGGTGACAGCTGCCTATCGCCACGCGGCCGATGCCGGAGGCAAAATATTTCGATATGAGTTGGAAAGATGCTATCGGAATTTGTACACGCGGTTTAGAACTCATATAATATTGAAACAATGGACGTTTCCAGCACGTTTCACAAGTTTATCGCGCTATAAATTTGATGTTCTTTCTTTTTTTTTTTTCTTTTTCATCGTGAAACTTGTAAATAAAGGCATTTTGGTCGGTATTTCTCTTATCGGCCATTTCGAACTGAGTGTTTATTACACATCGTTACTTCTACCTTAATGTTAATTTGTTCTCAACACAGCGTGGTACCAAATGGCACAATGTTGAAGCATTCCAAGCCAGAAATCTAGTTACGCAAGAATTTGCAAGGATTCCAGTACTTCATTTGTACTTATACAGGGACATCACTTTATTTTTACCAACATTTTTAACATTAACCTGGCTATACTCAGAAACATTGTTACCCCCCCCCTTCCATTACAGGAGTTTGATGTTACTAGTGCAATATGTAAACAAATCATTTTACTAGGTATAGGAGGAGAGAAAAGTAGTGTATCCATTTATGTTGTAGGGAAATACGATATTACGATTTTCAGTTACGGAATTTATCAAAATACAGTAGAGTAGTAACATTTTTTTTCAAAAACTCAACTTTTCAGGCGGCTATGTTCTTATGTAATGTCTACTTTATTTAGCATATTAATTATTGATGTTAATATCAGTGGCGTATACTGGTTAAAGGGTTTGGGCTACCGCTGACCCTATTATTACACAAAATATATCTAACAATTACTTTAATTTTAATTACTATGGTAAAACTAATAATACAAAATTATTACATTATGTTATATTATAAACTTTTTCTTTTGTAATTTCCTTTGGCTACCGCCGGTAGCCCCGGTAGCCCGCAAAATACGCTCCTGGACTTAACATACAATATAGAGAGTGCATTTAAATTGAGGGGGTCATAAGCAAAGGGCTCTAAGTGCAGTTAAGTTACTTTTGAGAAAATTGGGTTTAAATATTTAAGCTTTCGTAAAATCGGTGAAATTTTTATTTAAATTGTAATGTGTGATGCGATTAAAATATCCCTTTGCCACTAAAATGTTAGATACTTTAGCTTACACTGGATGCACTTAACTCATGTTATTATAAATGTCACTAGCATTCCTTTGCTTCTAGCCACCTCAATTCAAAATAAGTTAATCTGAATTTTTAAACAAGTTGCTGAAAATGGTAGCCTTTCATTACAATGCAGGCTTCAATTCAGTACGCATATTATTAAAAACATTTTGAAGCATATTCTCTGAAATTGAATTTATCGTTTCTTGAATATAATTTTTAGTACGATATTATTAATATAGGTTCTTTCTTCAATAGAAAACGCAACCATATTTATGAAACACACTATACACTGCAGTGTTTACTTCACTGCTTGAAGACTTCGAATGCAACAGCGGCCGTAAGTTTGTGTGTCTGACGGGAGCAAGGACATTAGTGAAGAGGTGGGAGTGAAGTACATTCAGAAATACAGGTACAATAAAAATGCAAGTAAAAATAAAATGATGTCCCTGTAGAATCCACCAGATCTCAAATAAGACTCTGGCTGCAAGCCTACAGAACTTTAGTTCTATTAATAACAGGAAAGGTCTTGCGTAATGCTAACCACATGATTGTACTTGTGTATGTCATTTTTCGCATGAATTCCCGTGAGATTGAGGAGCAAATCCTACAATTGAAAGCAATTTTATCTCGAAGATTCTTTTGTTAATACAGCTCCATGCTTTCTTGACCTCGGTACTAGAATGAGGTGGTGTGGTCGACACAACGGTCTGATCGCCTTTTACCCCCCAAAAAGACCCAGTTCTCAATTTTTATAGGACGCTGAGTGAATCTCGGGGACGGTCCTAAAGTTTAGACGAGAAAAATCCCACCATCACCTGGCATTGAATCAGGGACCTTTCAGTTCGTGGACAGTTACTCTACCAACTGCTGAGCTACCCAGCCGAAGGTTTCTTTGTTAGAATATTAATTAAAATAGTATTTATCTCCAATATTATGTTAAATTAATATACGGTAGTTTTTCTTTCTTCCTATCATGCATTATTTATGACAATTCCTTTCTTCAATTACTTCTTGTTTCCATTCACAAAATAACAAATGTCGGCATACTTGAAATTTTAACATATATATAAAAATGGAAAATGGATTTAAAAAATCCTGAACTTTATTTATTGCATTTTAGCGTCCTACAGGCATATTCCCCATAGCTAAAGCTGCAGCTTGATGAATTGTACTGTGCTGTACTGCACTACCACTATCACAACCAACAATATTATGTGTGTTGCTTCATCAATTTTACTCTCTACAGTAGGTAATTTAGCCTACAACACCAGGAGCTATGACGTCAGGAATTCCAACATGGGTTTTTATATACGTCTTCACTTTACACCAAATGATCTCGATTGGATTTAACATTAGAGAATAAGGTGCCAACCGTAACTTCTGAAATACAAATGAGAGTTTCTGAAATACGACTGACAAATCTGAAATACAATTGATGTTTTCTGAAATACAATTGATACTATCTGAAATTGAATTGACTAATCTGAAATACAAATGATACTATCTGAAATTAAATTGACAAATCTGAAATACAATTGATGTTTTCTGAAATACAATTGATATTATCTGAAATTGAATTGACTAATCTGAAATATAAATGATACTATCTGAAATTAAATTGACAAATCTGAAATACAATTGATATTATCTGAAATTGAATTGACTAATCTGAAATATAAATGATACTATCTGAAATTAAATTGACAAATCTGAAATACAATTGATGTTTTCTGAAATACAATTGATACTATATGAAATTGAATTGACTAATCTGAAACACAAATGATACCATCTGAAATTAAATTGACAAATCTGAAATACAATTGATGTTTTCTGAAATACAATTGATATTATTTGAAATTGAATTGACTAATCTGAAATATAAATAATACTATCTGAAATTAAATTAACAAATCTGAAATACAATTGATATTAACTGAAATTGAATTGACTAATCTGAAATATAAATGATACTATCTGAAATTAAATTGACAAATCTGAAATACAATTGTTGTTTTCTGAAATACAATTATTGATACTATCTGAAATTGAATTGACTAATCTGAAATACAAGTGATAATATCTGAAATTAAATTGACAAATCTGAAATACATTGATTTTTTCTGAAATACAATTTATTGATACTATCTGAAATTGAATTGACCAAACTGAAATACAAATAATACTATCTGAAATTAAATTAACAAATCTGAAATACAATTGATATTAACTGAAATTGAATTGACTAATCTGAAATATAAATGATACTATCTGAAATTAAATTGACAAATCTGAAATACAATTGATGTTTTCTGAAATACAATTGATACTATCTGAAATTGAATTGACTAATCTGAAATACAAATGATACTATCTGAAATTAAATTGACAAATCTGAAATACAAATGATACTATCTGAAATTAAATTGACAAATCTGAAATACAATTGATGTTTTCTGAAATACAATTGATACTGTATGAAATTGAATTGACTAATCTGAAATATAAACGATACTATCTGAAATTAAATTGACAAATCTGAAATACAATTGATATTTTCTGAAATACAATTATTGATACTAACTGAAATTGAATTGACTAATCTGAAATACAAGTGATACTATCTGAAATTAAATTGACAAATCTGAAATACAATTGATATTATCTGAAATTGAATTGACTAATCTGAAATATAAATGATACTATCTGAAATTAAATTGACAAATCTGAAATACAATTGATGTTTTCTGAAATACAATTATTGATACTATCTGAAATTGAATTGACTAATCTGAAATACAAGTGATAATATCTGAAATTAAATTGACAAATCTGAAATACATTGATTTTTTCTTAAATACAATTTATTGATACTATCTGAAATTGAATTGACCAAACTGAAATACAAATGATACTATCTGAAATTAAATTGACAAATCTGAAATACAATTGATGTTTTCTGAAATACAATTGATACTATCTGAAATTGAATTGACTAATCTGAAATACAAATGATACTATCTGAAATTAAATTGACAAATCTGAAATACAAATGATACTATCTGAAATTAAATTGACAAATCTGAAATACAATTGATGTTTTCTGAAATACAATTGATACTGTATGAAATTGAATTGACTAATCTGAAATATAAATGATACTATCTGAAATTAAATTGACAAATCTGTAATACAATTGATATTATCTGAAATTGAATTGACTAATCTGAAATATAAATGATACTATCTGAAATTAAATTGACAAATCTGAAATACAATTGATATTAACTGAAATTGAATTGACTAATCTGAAATACAAATGATACTATCCGAAATTAAATTGACTAATCTGAAATACAAATGATACTATCTGAAATTAAATTGACAAATCTGAAATACAAGTTGATATTTTCTGAAATACAATTGATACTATCTGAAATTGAATTAGCTAATCTAAAATACAAATGATACTATCTGAAATTAAATTGACAAATCTGAAATACAATTGATATTTTCTGAAATACAACTGGAAAAGGTGTAGTAACATACAGTATTACACTAATCAGACTCCAGATGTATGCAAACAATTGTTCTTCCTCTGACACATATCGTCAAGTGTTTTGTAGACCTACTGCCTGATAATAAATATACATGTCAGCCAAAATCTCAATCAATGGTAATGTTTCATAACAATTTTTTTTTCAATTATCTGTAAATAAAATTTTATTATTTGTTTCTCCTAAAAAATATTCTAGGTTAAACTAAATACTGTAGAATAATAAACTAATATTGCACTTACGTCGTTGTTCTTCCGGATATATAGGCGTATATGATGGAAATAGTGTGTGTATGTATGTGTGTGTTTTTTTTTACTGTATATAGCTTTAGTAAATCAAGTTAAACCAACGAGACTATTCGGGATGTGCTGGGATTTGAACCTCGGTCTCAAAGAGAATGCAAACCCGATGTTAAACGACTCTTTTTGCAAGGATTTCATTTCCCGAAGACTAAATGCGGTCGGAGCTTGCTGCTTTTACCGAATGAAGGAGCCCTTCACCAACGAAGCCAGTAAATTAACGAAGCTAATGTTTGAAATACAAGCCTCGAAGTCTAGTCTGCCGGATTGACCGTGTTAATCCATACAATAGTGAGACAGACTCTGAATGGGCGGCCCATAAACTGTAGGTTCCCTCGACATCAATACTGCCTTGTAAGAGTTTACACGCTGCTCTCAAGAGCAGCATATGTAACAGACCACTCTAACAATATGTTAAGATGGATAGAAGTTAATATTTACTTCCTCATTTGCTGATTTGTAAATCATAAATATTAGGTAAATGAAGGATGGTACTAGGACAGACAGATGCGATAGAAAAAGTGGGATATAGTGAAGAGTGTTGCTTGTAGTATTAACAGGAATAGTGAAACTAAAAGGCACCATGAAGTAGTTACTAGTGATAAGTAGAGTCCGGAAGTTAGGCAAAATGCCTTTTCATGTGGCTAGAGAGAAAAATAAAGAAATAGATTTGGAAGTAAATCCCAAAAAGACAAAGTATGTGATTATGTCTCGTGACGAGAATATTGTATGAAATGGAAATATAAAAATTGGAAATAGAGATGGAAAAATTCAAATACCTGGGAGCAACAGTAACAAATATAAATGACACTCGGGAGGAAATTAAACACAGAATAAATATGGGAAATGCCTGTTATTATTCGGTTGAGAAGCTTTTATCATCCAGTCTGCTGTCAAAAAATCTGAAAGTTAGAATTTATAAAACAGTTATATTACCGGTTGTTCTATATGGTTGTGAAACTTGGAGTCTCACTTTGAGAGAGGAACAGAGATTAAGGGTGTTTGAGAATAAGGTTCTTAGGAAAATATTTGGGGCTAAGATGGATGAAGTTACAGGAGAATGGAGAAAGTTACACAACACAGAACTGCACGCATTGCATTCTTCACCTGACATAATTAGGAACATTAAATCCAGACGTTTGAGATGGGCAGGGCATGTAGCACGTATGGGCGAATCCAGAAATGTATATAGAGTGTTATTTGGGAGGTCGGAGGGAAAAATACCTTTGGGGAGGCCGAGACGTAGATGAGAAGATAATATTAAAATGGATTTGAGGGAGGTGGGATATGATGATAGAGACTGGATTAATCTTGCTCAGGATAGTGACCAATGGCGGGCTTATGTGAGGGCGGCAATGAACCTCGGGTTTCTTAAAACCATTTGTAGATATGTAAGTTTAATACAGTAGCCTATTTCTTAAATGATCTTTCTGTCTATTTTAAATTGATTTCCTTCAATTCTGCTCAAGATCAATTCCACTTCATTAGCATTTGAACAGTTGTAGCTCCTTAAATATTGTTCCTCGAATCTATGTTCATGCGACTTTTTTGCTCAAAATGACCTATAGTGCCTCTAACGCTCGGGTAATACTTCATGAATCATCCTGTGAGATCTTATTTCGATTTGTGTTAGCTTCAAATGATTACGAACCATAAGAAATAGGTAAAGATATCCCCTTTAGACGACATGAAGGCACATAGGAGACATGGATAATTTAATTCAAGACATCCGAATTTGAAGAAGACAGTGCGGTGAGCACCACGCTTCGACCGCCCTTTTAATCGATTACTCTAATCGATTAATCGATCAATTTCTGTTGCAAGATTAATCGATCAAAAATATTTAATCGAATAATCGAGTCGATTAAAATTAATCGGTTGTAGTTGATATTAATTATTATTTTGTTAATACAAACTCATACTAAAAATTCCGACAATATTTCTCTCTCGGAAATTATTTAATTAAAAGCACATTAGTACTGTTATTTTCTAACTGTAAACCAGTTAGCGCAGGCAAAATCTTTGCCCAAACACTTCAGAAAGAGATGGAGATAGGAGGACAGTGACCTAGTCTACTTCTATTGAAAGTCGAAACACAATGTAAAACCTGTATTAAGTTTTATGGATTTCCAAGAAAACTTCCACCTTGTTGTCAGCTCATATTCCTAGCATATGAAATAGTACATACTTTTCTGGGATTCGTCTCCCTCATTCCTTATAAAATAGCCATGTCTACACTGTGTGCAAGTGAGAGCGTAACTATCTTTTTTTTTCTTTTTTTTTCTAAAATCTGGTAATTCGGATTACAATAGGGGCCAGTCTTCTGTTTCGACCGCTGTAGTTTTGCAATTGCAGTTTCTGTACTGAGTTTGTATATGAAGATTGTGTGTTTAGTTTGATAAAGAAAAAAGGTCAGTTTTCTGTGGTCTGTGAAAAGTGTAATCTCCCTTATGTCATATAAGAATTTGAGAAGTAAACTCGGTGAAACGTTTGGATTCAAATTGAATGATCGTGGAGAAGTGCTTGACAGAAAATAGTAATATACGTTACAAGAGCGGTATGTTGACGTTTTCATGGTCGAGGAAAAGATTGAAAAAGCGAAACGTAGTTGAGCTTTTTAATTTCCGAGAACATGAAAACAAACATACCGCTCGTGTATCGTACATTATTTTGTGCGAAGATCGTTTATTACATACCTGAAAGACGAATTTCTAATTAGTTGCAATGAAATCTCCATCTTGGTTTCCGTTCAATGACGGCAACTTGGAAAACAAATATATCTATCTTCAACATTGTTGCTTTAAAATGTTTTCTGTGTTTACTATACTCCAGCAGGCCGTGATATACGTCTGTCTTTTTTTCCCCCAGTCTATAAATGCGAACTTAAAACAAACAGTAAGGTTATGTAATGATTTATTTTTCATTTTAATATTTTAACAATATTATTTATATAACATATTGCAGTAATAACATCGGCAACTGGAATCTAGTTGATTTTTTCACGGCTTCCTTAATGTTACTTGTATCAGGAATGCAATAAGTTTCGTGGAGTAGTAGACTTAACTTAATTTTTGCAAATATTTAAAAACAATAATTAACATTGCAATTTAGGTGAAATTGCAGTGGTAAGTTTCCAATTTATAATTATTACTATGTTAAACGTTTCTACAAATAATACGTTAAAAGCCTAAAGCAGTAAAATGAATGTCGCGCTTAAGCGGTAAGAAGAGGGAAATTGTTATGTGTGTTACGTTGGGAATACTGAATGTGGTATTTCACACTT
Organism: Periplaneta americana; assembly: GCF_040183065.1. Classification (NCBI taxonomy): domain Eukaryota; kingdom Metazoa; phylum Arthropoda; class Insecta; order Blattodea; family Blattidae; genus Periplaneta; species Periplaneta americana. The sequence continues at coordinate 23,524,437 of NC_091130.1, forward strand.
ACCGCGTATTGGTTCTGTGCGGAAAACAAGCAAATACGCACGATCTCGCACAAAAAGTTTTTTCGTGTTTAGTGGTGCAGGAAACATTGTTACTAAACGTAAAGCGACACTTAATTCGGAGCATGTGAATGCACTCACATGTTTAAAATCATGGATGAAGCAGTATTAACTAGGTGAGTCTTCATACTTTTTGTTATTTATGTTTGTCTCAAAAATTCCCGGAGAAATTGACACAATAAATTATAAGCCTCATAATAAATATGTTAGTAAGTAATTAAAATAGTTGTTTTGTAATATAACGACACAATATATACAAATATACAACATTTAATACTTACGCTTATCACCGAACACAAGTGAAATTTAACAATAATTGTGTATTACTGTACAGTATATTAAAACATTTTTTTCAACTCGATCCAAACACAAATAGTTAATCGATTAAATATCTTGATCGATCGACAGCACTACTTTTTACACCCTGAAAAGACTCAGTATTCAACTAGAGAGGAACCCGGGACCGTTCTGCAAGTATTTAAACGAAACAAATCCCTCCGCTATCCAGAATTAAACTCGGGACAGTTCAGTGAGTAAGCAATTGCTCCAGCATAACAAATACTCCCTGTAGCTAAAAAATAATAGTGTAATAAGATTAAAACCTGCATTGCAAGAGGTATCAGGGTTACACCATGTTCGATGAAGGCGAGTAATCTTCTGATCCCATAAGCAAGGGTAAAGTTGTCCTGTATGGGACATGTGCCGCTCTTGGTGCAAGGCACTGGCAGTGGTGAGCCAACCGGAGGGGTGGGGGTCTAGGTGAACCCCCATTCAGATGTCACAGTAACGCGCCGACAAATACGATTACAAATTCCGCACCGGATTCCCAGCTTTGGATTTTGCTTCTGCTGCTGGCCAGAGTACCCACGAGGCTGGGGCCGCCGTCGGGATTAAGGGCCCTGGCACGTACGGGGAACGTAAACTTCACGAACGGACGTGGGATAAAAGAAGTTCCACTCCTACTATAAGTCCGGCCCCACAAACATTCGCAATAAAATATACTTGATACTAACGAACTAAGATAAAACAATAGTACAATAAGAAACCCAATCCCCACTGCACAAAACCCGCAATAAAATATACTAGATGTTGAAGAGCTAAGTTACAATAGTAGCACAATGAGAAATACAGTCTCTCGAAGCACAACATTCGCAAATAAAATGTACAATATTCACTATTAACGAAGAATGCAATAAGAAATTCAATTTCTCATTCTACACTACATTCGCAATAACATATAGACCTACTATTATGTTGGAGAAGTAAGTTATAACAAGAATACAATAAGAAATTCAATGTCTCACAGCACAAAATTTGTTATAAAATTTATCAGATTTTAGAGAGTTTGAAACTGTATTGTATTTTACAATGACTATTACACTTTTAATATATCATACTACTTTTCACCAATAAAACTATACGAAAGGACGTGTTTAAATTAATCATTACTGTTTTTCGCTACAATTTCACCTTTTCTTTAGCATTTGTTTGTTTCTATCACTCCGCTAGCATTTGTTCATTTTCCTCACTTTCCTAGAATTTGTTTGCCAACATTTCAAAGTGCAAATTCTTTACGGTACTATATCTAAAATATGTTTTGCGACCATCATTTGTTTCCCGCATAGGTAGTCAATTGAAAATGGCGGCGCCGTTCAAACGTTTTCGTGAAGCTAACATTAGTGAAATAGAATTTTAGTAAGTCAATTAATATTTTATTGTATTAGAATACTTTATTTCTTCTAATCTTTACACAGTATACATTCTTTTTTTAATCACCTTCCTACCATTTGTTTCTTTGTTTGCCAACATTTCAAACAGCAAATATTTTACGGTACTATAGCTAAATATGCTTTACGATTGTCATTTGTTTATCGCATAAATAGTCAACTGAAAATGGCGCCTCCGTTCATACGTTTTGGCGAAACTAATATTAGTGAAATGGAATTTTAGTAAGTCAGTTAATATTTTATTGTATTACAATACATTATTTATTTTCTTCTAATCTATATATTATACTTCCTTTTAATCGTGTAATAGTTCCCATAATAACACCGCATTGCCTTTATAGTAAGTCAGTTATAGAGTCATGATTGTTGTGTAGCTATAGTACTGTCTTTATTACAGGTCTAATTATAACGTTATGATTGTTGCATAGTTATAGTATTGTCTTTATAGTAGATCTAGTTATAATGTCATGATTTATGTGTAGCTATAGTATTGTCTTTATAGTAGATCCAGTTATAATGTCATGATTTATGTGTAGCTATAGTATTGTCTTTATAGTAGATCTAGTTATGTCATGATTTATGTGTAGCTATAGTATTGTCTTTATAGTAGATCTAGTTATAATGTCATGATTTATGTGTAGCTATAGTATTGTCTTTATAGTAGATCTAGTTATAATGTCATGATTTATGTGTAGCTATAGTATTGTCTTTATAGTAGATCCAGTTATAATGTCATGATTTATGTGTAGCTATAGTATTGTCTTTATAGTAGATCTAGTTATGTCATGATTTATGTGTAGCTATAGTATTGTCTTTATAGTAGATCTAGTTATAATGTCATGATTTATGTGTAGCTATAGTATTGTCTTTATAGTAGATCCAGTTATAATGTCATGATTTATGTGTAGCTATAGTATTGTCTTTATAGTAGATCTAGTTATAATGTCATGATTTATGTGTAGCTATAGTATTGTCTTTATAGTAGATCCAGTTATAATGTCATGATTTATGTGTAGCTATAGTATTGTCTTTATAGTAGATCTAGTTATAATGTCATGATTTATGTGTAGTTATAGTATTGTCTTTATAGTAGATCTAGTTATAATGTCATGATTTATGTGTAGCTATAGTATTGTCTTTATAGTAGATCTAGTTATAATGTCATGATTTATGTGTAGCTATAGTATTGTCTTTATAGTAGATCCAGTTATAATGTCATGATTTATGTGTAGCTATAGTATTGTCTTTATAGTAGATCTAGTTATGTCATGATTTATGTGTAGCTATAGTATTGTCTTTATAGTAGATCCAGTTATAATGTCATGATTTATGTGTAGCTATAGTATTGTCTTTATAGTAGATCTAGTTACAATGTCATGATTTATGTGTAGCTATAATATTGTCTTTATAGTAGATATAGTTATGTCATGATTTATGTGTAGCTATAGTATTGTCTTTATAGTAGATCCAGTTATAATGTCATGATTTATGTGTAGCTATAGTATTGTCTTTATAGTAGATCTAGTTACAATGTCATGATTCATGTGTAGCTATAGTATTGTCTTTATAGTAGATCCAGTTATAATGTCATGATTTATGTGTAGCTATAGTATTGTCTTTATAGTAGATCCAGTTATAATGTCATGATTTATGTGTAGCTATAGTATTGTCTTTATAGTAGATCTAGTTATGTCATGATTTATGTGTAGCTATAGTATTGTCTTTATAGTAGATCTAGTTACGTCATGATTTATGTGTAGCTATAGTATTGTCTTTATAGTAGATCCAGTTATAATGTCATGATTTATGTGTAGCTATAGTATTGTCTTTATAGTAGATCTAGTTATGTCATGATTTATGTGTAGCTATAGTATTGTCTTTATAGTAGATCCAGTTATAATGTCATGATTTATGTGTAGATATAGTATTGTCTTTATAGTAGATACAGTTATAATGTCATGATTTATGTGTAGCTATAGTATTGTCTTTATAGTAGTTCTAGTTATAATGTCATGATTTATGTGTAGCTATAGTATTGTCTTTATAGTAGGTCTAGTTATAATGTCATGATTTATGTGTAGCTATAGTATTGTCTTTATAGTAGTTCTAGTTATAATGTCATGATTTATGTGTAGCTATAGTATTGTCTTTATAGTAGATCCAGTTATAATGTCATGATTTATGTGTAGCTATAGTATTGTCTTTATAGTAGATCTAGTTATATCATGATTTATGTGTAGCTATAGTATTGTCTTTATAGTAGATCCAGTTATAATGTCATGATTTATGTGTAGCTATAGTATTGTCTTTATAGTAGATCCAGTTATAATGTCATGATTTATGTGTAGCTATAGTATTGTCTTTATAGTAGATCCAGTTATAATGTTATGATTTATGTGTAGCTATAGTATTGTCTTTATAGTAGATCTAGTTATAATGTCATGATTTATGTGTAGCTATAGTATTGCCTTTATAGTAGATCCAATTATAATGTCATGATTTATGTGTAGCTATAGTATTGTCTTTATAGTAGTTCTAGTTATAATGTCATGATTTATGTGTAGCTATAGTATTGTCTTTATAGTAGTTCTAGTTATAATGTCATGATTTATGTGTAGCTATAGTATTGTCTTTATAATAGATCTAGTTATAATGTCATGATTTATGTGTAGCCATAATATTGTCTTTATAATAGATCTAGTTATAATGTCATGATTTGTGTGTAGCTATAATATTGTCTTTATAGTAGATACAGTTATAATGTCATGATTTATGTGTAGCTATATTGTTCTCTTTATAGTAGATCTAGTTATAATGTCATGATTTATGTGTAGCTATAGTATTGTCTTTATAGTAGATACAGTTATAATGTCATGATTTATGTGTAGCTATAGTGTTCTCTTTATAGTAGATCCAGTTATAATGTCATGATTTATGTGTAGCTATAGTATTGTCTTTATAGTAGATCCAGTTATAATGTCATGATTTATGTGTAGCTATAGTATTGTCTTTATAGTATATCTAGTTATAATGTCATGATTTATGTGTAGCTATAGTATTGTCTTTATAGTAGATCCTGTTATAATGTCATGATTAATGTGTAGCTATAGTATTGTCTTTATAGTAGATCCAGTTATAATGTCATGATTTATGTGTAGCTATATTGTTGTCTTTATAATAGATCTAGTTATAATGTCATGATTTATGTGTAGCTATAGTACTGTCTTTATAGAAGTCTGTTTATAACATCATGAAGTTGGTTGTATATTATTTCTGTTTCTATAAGTAATGCTAAATAAAATAATTATGTCTTTATTTTTAGTAGACTAGGAGGCATTGACTACAATTTATGTTCATATTTGACAATGTGTTGATATTGTGACGTGATAGTTTTCATAATGTTTCGTCATAACTGTTTATATTCTTATGACAACTTTGAGATATTCGTACGAAAAATTCGATAGTAACAATTTTTTTGTCGTAGGCGTACTGCAAAGAGAATTTTCTAACCAATGAAATACAGCAGTTTCAATGTAGGTATGCCGAAATATACTCGTATTAGTAACAACATAATATTACAACAGAGACTGCTGAGAGAATTGTTCAAGAACACAAGTCTCTCTCTCTCTTCAAAACTGGTAACAAAGTACATTATTTTGTGCGAGATCGTCCGTATTTGCTTGGTTTCCGCACAAAACCAATCCGCGGAAAGTCTAAAATTCCACATTCAGTATTCCCAACCTAACACACATAACAATTTCCCTCTTCTTACCGCTTAAGTGACATATTGATTTTACTGCTTTAGGCTTTTAACATATTATTTTTAGAGACGTTTAACATAGTAATAATTATAAATTGGAAACTTACCACTGCAAAATCACCTAAATTGCACTGTTAATTATTGTTTTTAAATATTTGCAAAATTAAGTAAACTCTACAACTCTACCAAAGTTACTGCATTCGTGATGCAAGTAACATTAAGGAAGCCGTGAAAAAATCAACAAGATTCCAGACTCATCATAGACTGGGGGAAAAAAAAAGACAGACGTATATCACGGCCTGCTGGAGTATAGTAAACACAGAAAACATTTTAAAGTTACAATGTTGAAGATAGATATTTTTGTTTTGCAAATTTGCCGTCATTGAACAGAAACCAAGATGGAGATTTCATTGCAACTAATAAGAAATTCCTCTTTCAGGTATGTAATAAACGATCTTCGCACAAAATAATGTACGATACACAAGCGGTATGTTTTCTTTCAATTCTCGGAAATTAAAAAAGCTCAACTACGTCTCGCTTTTTCAAACTTTTCCTCTAACATGAAAACTTCAACATACCGCTCTTGTAACGCATATTACTAATGTGAGAATACGTATTTCAGTAGATTTTTTTAAAATTACGTCTAATATTAGACGGATACTCCCAAGCGCACTCGTTTATACACACACGTATACATTATTGTATCTTTCACCTTTATCTCCAACACGTTCTGAAAATAAACACAATGGAACTGCAAAAATTTATAGATGATATTATTTTAAATAACGGAAATCAATTTTCTTCTGTTAAACAATATCCTAAAGCTATATATCGCATTGTGTGTATAGAGTTCTATTCACATCAGTAAAGTTTATTAACTTCGCTGATACCATCACAAACCCCTTTTCATTCCCCGATTTCTCGCCTAAAATGACACATTGAGGGGTTCAATAAGAATTAAAACGCGGGAAGGCTTACTTTATTGTACCCCCAACTTTACCTGCTTCCGGTTCTATACCATATCGAAGTAATAAGATTATGTGAGGGCCCCCCCTACCCCTTCCCTCCTTCCCCGTAAGACCCTGCTAATGCGATTTGGTGTTTTGAACTCCTGTAAGCATTGCAAACACATGTGTAAGGCTTGACAATGGCTGTGTTTACGTCTGTATTCAATACATCTCCTATGTGGACCCCCCCTGTCACGCTAACCCCATACAAAACTACTGTCACCTTGGTTAAGGGGTATAAAACTGGTTCTCTCAATTGTTGAATGAGATCGTGAACAATGTAACAAGCAAAAGGCTAACCAGAAGGGATGTTGTCCTCCCTGCTCCCCTTAAATGCACATCGAATTTGCCATTCAACAGTGGCCCCTTTTCTTTATGAGGGTAGGTGAGGGTTAAAAGAGATTACTTATGTTTATCAGCCTGGGATACGCATGTGCAATTTTAATTCAATATTAAGTATTCCTTCACTAATTCCTCATTTTACACCACTTACATAATTGGAATGGGAGTAAGAATAAAATACATTTCTTTACCATTAAAATACACTTATATAGGCCTACTACTTAAACTTTCAAATTTAATCGCAGTTCAGTCAGCTGAAAGTTTCTAGACAAAGAGATCGCAATTTTGAATCTCGGCATATCTTGTAGGCCTAAATGTGTTCTTCGTATTCATTTGTCACAGTTTGCTTGCCACAGACCTTTCCGTCACACAAATACGATGTTGCAGAACCACATTCGTCACAACAATATGCCACTAGCACCACATTCGTCACAATATGCCACTAGCACCACATTCGTAGCAACAATATGCCAGTAGCACCACATTCGTAGCAACAATATGCCAGTAGCACCACATTCGTCACAACAATATGTCAGTAGCACCACATTCGTCACGACAATATGCCAGTAGCACCACATTCGTCACGACAATATGCCAGTAGCACCACATTCGTCACAACAATATGCCAGTAGCACCAAATTCGTCACAACAATATGCCAGTAGCACCACATTCGTAGCAACAATATGCCAGTAGCACCACATTCGTCACAACAATATTCCAGTAGCACCACATTCGTCACAACAATATGCCAGTAGCACCACATTCGTCACAACAATATGCCGTTAATACCACATTCGCCACAACAATATGAAGTTTGCACCAATTCCGTCACTATGATAAGACATTTGCACCACATTCGCCACAAAAATATGCCGTTACCATCATATTCGTCACAACAATATGCCGTTAGCACCACATTCGTCACAATACTTCATTTAGAGTTTTGGTTTATTTGTCAGCAATATTTTCTCGTTTTTCCAGGATTTTTTGTGTTAGAAACATATTCTAGTCATTCAATCATACTTTTATTATGTTTAATTCATGTTTCACAAGATTCATTAAGAGATGTTCCCGAATAATGTGTGATGACTAATTTGCAATCGTGCTATAGGCCCACCAACTTCTTATTACCGATTGGATATGAGGTCGCTGCTATCGCTACAAACAGGAAACATGCAACGATCTCAGTAGTTCGGACTCCTGTCGTCGGTCATCGGAACTTGGCTGGCTTATAACTGCCGTTTTTATTAATTTTTAACCTTCTGCTATCTGTTTTCTTCCCAAATCAGGAACAAGATCCAAATGCATTTTAAGGTTAATCGGAGACCTAATATATAAAGTGAATCGTAAGTTACTTTACTTATGGCTTTTAAGGAACCCGGAGGTTCATTGCCGCCCTCACATAAGCCCACCATCGGTCCCTATCCTGTGATAGATTAATCCAGGAGTGAACCATAAGTAATGTAATTAATTTAAAGGAGTTATTCTTTGAGACATTTCAAACAAAATAGTTTAATATAATTTTATTCATTTTGCTACCTTTTCGAGATAAAAACTGTTTTATGTGAAACATTTTACAGCGTGTTTTTGGGAAGCCACTGATTTAATTTCCAATATGCTCAGTCAATTTAACAAAGCAGTATTTTATGATGACTATTACACTCTTACTACGTCATACTACTTTTGACCAATAAAACGGTACGAAAGGACGTATTTCGACCAATCCTGGTTGCTTATCGCACAATTTTATCGCGTCCCTAGCATTTGTTTCTTTGTTTGACAACATTTGAAACTGCGCTGGTCTGGACGTCAAAAATATATATACAATTACAAACCACTCCAGTCGATGCACAGCAGTTTCAAATATGACTCGCATTGGCATTCAAGAACAAGAATTAATAAAAATCACTGATCATACCTATCCATCTTCTGAAATCCGATTTGCAAATAAATGAAGAGCACCATTCGGAAATCCTGAATAGGTTGAATACACCATGTAGGTCTAAATCAACGAGTTCCACTTCTATTACGCACACGTCCAATATAACATCAATTGAACCACCTACCACATTCAAATTTGAAAACTGTACATTTAATAATTATTCCTTTTAAAATTATTCATTCTGAAATCCTGAATAAGTTGAATACACCATATAGGCCTAAATCAACGAGTTCCACTTCTATTATGCACACGTCCAATATAATATCAATTGAACCACCAACCACATTCAAATTTGAAAATTGTACATTCAATAATTATTCCTTTTAAAATTATTCATTCGGAAATTCTGAATAAGTTGAATACACCATGTAGGCCTAAATCAACGAGTTCCATTTCTATTACGCACACGTCCAATATAATATCAATTGAACCACCAACCACATTCAAATTTGAAAATTGTACATTCAATAATTATTCCTTTTAAAATTATTCATTCGGAAATCCTGAATAAGTTGAATACACCACATAGGCCTAAATCAACGAGTTCCACTTCTATTACGCACACGTCCAATATAATATCAATTGAACCACCAACCACATTCAAATTTGAAAATTGTACATTCAATAATTATTCCTTTTAAAATTATTCATTCGGAAATTCTGAATAAGTTGAATACACCATGTAGGCCTAAATCAACGAGTTCCATTTCTATTACGCACACGTCCAATATAACATCAATTGAACCACCAACCACATTCAAATTTCAATAATTATTCCTTTTAAAATTATTCATGTTTATTTTTTATGTCATCATCGTTAATTAAAACTTTTCTAACACTTGTGTATATTAGTTAGGTTATGTTATAGCTTCTGCTCTGAGAGGATAAAAAGAACTTCTGCTATATGATATTATGGATAGTCACGTATCAGAGATTGTTTAATATTAAGATTTATTGAATAGTAATCATTACAGTGTCTGTATAAAGACACTACTGCCATCTAGCATGCATCTAGCGTAATATTTGTAATGTTGAGATGGTACAATAATACATTTGAAGACAGTTGTATTTTCGTAAGTCAATATTTGATTGTATTGGAGTACTTCGTTACTTCTAATCTTTATATACTTTATTCTAATCGTGTAATAGTCAATTAAATCCCACTCGAGTTTTGATTTTCTGTAGATAAATCAAAACGTCTAGTGAGATTACTGTTGATAAATGATTGAAAGAATTTTAGTTTTGTCCTTTAAATGTGAAGAAATTTGATACGAACAAATGTAAATTTTCGTTCCGTAAAGAAATTTTAAAATTTTACATTTATTAGGATGAAACTTCTGCACTTTAAAGGACAAAACTAAAATTGTTTCAAACATTTATTATCATAATACATTGCTCTCTTAAATTGATTGAGCATATTCGAGATTAAATCAATGGCTTTCTCAAATACTCTATGAAATGTTTCATATGAAACAATTTTTTATCTCGAAGAGGAAGCAAAAAGGAGGAAAATTGTATTAAACTTTTTTGTTTCAAAAATCTCAAAGAGTAACCCCCTGCAATTTTTGGCATTACTTACGGTTCACTGTATATGAAACGCAAAGCAATACAATACAGTAAATAATGATCATTATGATCATAAACCCGATAGACTTGGTTCTGCATAAATGAAAACGCTCGCTGCAGATGATTTAAAATATTTGTCTATAGGCATATCCAGTTGGAACGTCTTGTAATAACTGTTAAGGAACTATGTGACCAATGAGATTGTTGACGACTTTCAGCCAGTTCTGAAACATCGAATTCCCCATTTTTACGCAGAGTTTATTTAACTATCAGGATTAATCGAAGTTCGGATTATCGAGTTAATATTACCAAAATTTTTACTGCATTGCAACTTACATAGACAATAATGATGTAACAAATCCTAGCTTGAATTGGTACGATTGGAAGTTTGCGTAGAAAGAAACAGAACATGCAGAAGGTTTGTCTTTATGCATTTCAACTTTTTTTCCATTGATCAAAAATTTTGCAATCAACACACACAGATCGTAGAAATGAAGTTTGTTGTTTAAAAGCGGAAAAAATACTAATGTTTTACAGCCTATATGTCAGAATACAGAATAGGAAATGAAGCTGTTTTGGAAAGAGTGGGTGAAGAAAGAAAGATGCTGAAACTGATAAAGAAAAGAAAAAGGAATTGGTTGGGTCAATGGCTGAGAAGAAACTTCCTACTGGAAGGAATGGTGAACGGGAGGAAAGTTCAGGGCAGAGGAAGATATCAGATGATAGACGACATTAAGATATAGAGGTCATATGCGGAGACTAAAAGAAAGACAGAAAATAGGAAAGTTTGCAGAATGTTGGGTTTGCAGTGAAAGACCTGCCCTTGGACAGAAAACTATGAATGAATGAACGTCTGAATACGTTAAAATATGGTTTCTACTGGGATATCACACATTCTACCGAAATTATTCTTATTGTCACATCTTTCTCGTGAAGCCAGTGATGGAAAGTCTATAAGGGAAATTTCACATTAACTTTTTTCTCTTCAGTTATCGTAATAACTTAAAAAATCCTGAAGTTAGCACTGTCTCATTGGTGTTTAATAATCTGGTATGGAGATTCATAATACCGTACTAATCTCACGAGACTTCAACACGCAGTCTAATTTCTTTGTACAAATGAAACTGGAAATGTTTCTTTCTTAACACTGCAAACTCTAGGTGTTATTGATTTTTATGGAATAAATAACATTTCTGTATTCTACACAGTTAATTCTAATAAACATTTTGAATCTGTATACCACATTATGGAACACCCTGTACATAATACACACGATCTCGTGGGATAGAGGTTTTCGAAGCAGAGAGTGCAGATCGCTGCACAAACCGTTTCAAATTGAAAAGCGCGAGGCAGTCCCTGTAGGTTACTTCTCTATAAACAACTGTTCAACACACTCGATTCAGAGAAATCCTCTTAGGGGTAGACACCCTCAGCTGCCACCAATACAGGCACCAAATAATATGTTCAGTAATGCTGCACAGCTGAAGGTTCTCGCCAAATGTGGCCAAGATTAGATTCTTAGTGATATCTGCAGGAGATGCGTTGAACCAAGTGGTTTCTAAATACTTCGGTTACAGTCGTACAGTAGGCCTATCACCATCTCATAGTATATGAATCGTAGCTGAATTTGAAAAGTAGGAGTAGAAACAGTCTGTTATCAGTAAACTTCGAAGTTGAGATACATTTACTCTGAAGTTAAATAATAATAATAATAATAATAATAATAATAATAATAATAATAATAATAATTTATTTTAGCTGGCAGAGTTACGGCCGTAAGGCCTTCTCTTCCACTCAACCAGCAAAAAGTGTATATACATATGCATGAACTTACAGAGAATTCAACAATTTGATTTAGATGAGAGTTACATGTATACAAGAGTTATTTAGAAATTAAACAACAAAATATTATGAACTATTAATTAAACACTGAAATAAACTGTGTAGCAGAATTAAACTAAAATACATAGAATGTTAATATATTTCAAATAATATTAGATAATAGAAAGAGATTATTATGAGACAATTTTGAAAATACATCACAATCAGGATGATGTCTAAAGAAAAAAGTAACAATGTAGTCAGTGATATTTTAAATCAGTATGATTGGAGTGAAATGCTAATAAGGTTATCTTTACACAATAATAGTTATATAGCGCTAATTATTATTATTATTATTATCAAAATAAGATCTTAATAATAAATTCTCAGGTTTCCAGCCGGGTTTATTTCCTCCTCTTTAGTACCCTTGAAGTTGACAAAGCATTTTTCCGGCCTATACTGTATGCGTAGGTTACTTTTTATATTTTCATGATTAATTGGTTTCTTATATTCATTCAAAATTTAGGGGTTGGACAGAAAAAATATGCTCACATTGCCCCTTTTACTCCACCCCTGACAACGGGCTTGGGTTGTAGTCCTATCCGACATGAAGAAAAAAGCAGTTGTACAGTTTATTTCTAATTACAGAGTTTATATATATTTTTTTCATTCACAATTGCTGCTTCAGAGTCATATTACCACAACACAGTAGCCTCTGGAGTAGAAAGTAAACGTTGAAAGCTAACAACTGCATACACGAAGAATCTGTCCACTCCTCCACGCTCTTTTCCGGCCAGCGCAACACAAAAGCGCAAATATGACAAGATCTAAGACCGGCCGGAAGGGCTGTCAGGCCGCGTGGCTGACAAATCCGATCACAGAAGTCGACAGGGACACCTACACAATTACAGACAGCCTTTGTCACACAGACTTAATATTAAGTAAGCCAATAGATATTCATTCATAAATAGGGCAAATGCTAATTCTACTCGCTGCAAGCTACAGTAGCCTACTGGACTTGCAGGGGATAAATCCTTCAGTTTGAAAAGACTTTGCTATTGGATTTTCTCTATTGTTGTAAATACGACAGAAATATTTCTGAAAAAAAAAAATAGTTTGGTTTATATATGGCATGTGACGAGGGAGTCCTTATCATCATAGGCATCCAATTATTTATCATTGTTATATCCATTGTCACAATCGTATTACTATAATACTGTGATCATATGAAGCATCATTAATCTCCTCAGCACTACTAACACCATTATCATCATCGTCATACCATCAACAATAGCTAAAAATTATGGCCCGTCTGGTGGTGGTCGTTTGTGGAGATGATGATGATGATGATGATGATGATGATGCCTATTTATTCACTTTTTATCACTTATTTATTTTCCTATTTATTTATTCATATACTTCCTGCCAATTCTCTTAACGGGTTAGGTACAGCTGACAGCAGTAAAATTTTTGGAAATATTCAACATTTTTTTTCCTCCATTACTGTATTTTGTACAATAATGAAAACTGGTATGTGTAAAACACTGTCCTTCTGCTATATGAAAAAAATATTTTTACGATTAAAAAAATTCATTATTTTTTTTTTCAAAATTCATAATGGTGGATTTTCATTGTGCAGTGATAAAGCGTTTCCCTCATAACTCATAAACTTGTTAACTTTTTCATGTTCTCTCTCTTTTATTTTATTGATGAAACTCATGTTTACAATATTATGCTCTTTCAACTACATTCCTTAATAAATAACATTTTTTTTTCTATTTTCTGTTAGAAGAAAAAACTGATATTTGACCATTTTTTAAAATGAATTTATTTTTTATCAGACAATCTATCGAAGGTAGAGAAGTGATCTTGCATCATATTGTAGATATGAAATGCATAAATATACACGAACGATTTCATCACAGAATGTTGGATAGTTTTTGAGTTATGTGGGAAACGCTTTATCACTACACAGTGCACTGAATTTTGAAAAAAAAAAAAAAAAATGTAAATTTTTTTTTTAAATCGTAAAAATATGTTTTTATGAAACAGGACGACAGTGTTTTACACATAATTTTCATTATTGTACAAGATACAATAATGGAGGAAAAAAATGTTGAATATTTCCAAAATTTTTACTGCTGTAAGGACACTGGGACTGAATTTTGAAACTTCCCCAAAGTTTTTTTATCAATTGCTTTTAAATTCGATGGGCTTTTTTTGTCTGTATATTTAAGCAACAGTGCTAAATTTAATCAAGTTTCATGAATTAGTTCCTTAGACATTAATTTTCACTTGTGTTAATGCTATTAAATTAAGCGTAAATTCAAAATATCCCTGACGGCTTCAAAATTGTTACTGAATTTTTAAATTTTCTGTGAAGGACTTTCATCTCGCGTTTAAAAGAACTGCGCGCATGGATTTTTAAATTTGAACATTTCTTAATGATATAAAAATTGTCGTATAGATAATAACTTTTGCTTGATCATTTTCTTTAAATTTTAGAAGTTAAAAATCAATGTCGTGAAAAGTTTTCAATGGAGAGCTAATTCCATGCATTACTTTGTATAAGTATTGGTGTATGCTGAGTATCCTTGCAAAGTTTCATATAAATCGGACGTTTTTATTGACCAAAAACGTAGTTATCAGAAAACTCAACAGGCCCTATTTAGTGGTTGTGGTAGATTTAAATGAGCAAAACCCGTAGAATTTAAAAAGTGGATGCCAGGCCTTTTAAAACAGCGGGCGGGAGGTCAAAATTTTAACAAATGTATAAGGTAACAATTTATTTAGAAAAACAAAGCATAGATATTGTTTACTATTTTAGCCAAAAACGCAATCCTAGAGTCCCTTAAGAAAATCACAAAACAATCACGGCCCATTTTCTTATGCTATTCCGAAATTCTGCCGAACGAAAAGGATAAATGGAACTTTTTTTTTCTTACTGATGGCGGGATTAGTAAGACGGTTTCAGGTATGAAAATCTAAACCTTAACGATGTTAAGCAGAAAATAGCCAATTCAATTCAATGCAACTGCCGACATAATTATTCACAATAACGGCTGTTCTCAGAATCTTCCTGATGCGCATTTATTAACGAATGTAGGCCTACATACAGCTATCTGTTCCTGGTCGTGTGGATATTTCAACACAAGCCTAATAACTCTCATTTCATTAAAAGAATTCAAAACCTGTATTTTTCCCTGAAGGGTGTGTCTCCACAATTTTTAGCATTTTACTGATTATTTTAAATTAATTGTGCTCAACCCTCACGACAGCCATGGCTAAGGGAAGCAATGCGTTAAGGTATCTATTCGAATAAATGTCCATGTTACATGCAATGTTTATCATCATTTATAGGTTTAAAACATTAACTATTCATTTAAAAATGTTGCCTATATTACCTTCATATAATAAATGTATTATTATTATTATTATTATTATTATTATTATTATTATTATTATTATCATTACTACTACTATCACCTTTACTTTTTAACTTTGCTCTAGAGTATGCCATTAGGAAAGTCCAGGATAACAGAGAGGGTTTGGAATTCAACGGGTTACATCAGCTGCTTGTCTATGCGGATGACGTGAATATGTTAGGAGAAAATCCACAAACGTTTAGGGAAAACACGGGAATTTTACTGGAAGCAAGTAAAGAGATAGGTTTGGAAGTAAATCCCGAAAAGACAAAGTATATGATTATGTCTCGTGACCAGAATATTGTACGAAATGGAAATATAAAAATTGGAAATTTATCCTTTGAAAAGGTGGGGAAGTTTAAATATCTTGGAGCAACACTAACAAATATCAATGACACTCGGGAGGAAATTAAACACAGAATAAATATGGGAAATGCCTGTTATTATTCGGTTGAGAAACTTTTATCATCCAGTCTGCTGTCGAAAAATCTGAAAGTTAGAATTTATAAAACAGTTATATTAGTGGTTGTTCTGTATGGTTGTGAAACTTGGACTCTCACTTTGAGAGAGGAACAGAGATTAAGGGTATTTGAGAATGAGGTGCTTAGGAAAATATTTGAGGCTAAGAGGGATGAAGTTACAGGAGAATGGAGAAAGTTACGCAACACAGAACTGCACGCATTGTATTCTTCACCTGACATAATTAGGAACATTAAATCCAGACGTTTGAGATGGGCAGGGCATGTAGCACGTATGGTCGAATCCAGAAATGCATATAGTGTGTTAGTTGGGAGGTGGGAGGAAAAAAGACCTTTAGGGAGGCCGAGACGTAGATGGGAAGATAATATTAAAATAGATTTGAGGGAGGTGGGATATGATGATAGAGAATGGATTAATTTTGCTCAGGATAGGGACCAATGGCGGGCTTATGTGAGGGCGGCAATGAACCTCCGGGTTCCTTAAAAGCCAGTAAGTAAGTAAGTAAGTAAGTAAGTAAGTAAATATTATCATTATTATTTTATTGTCACCACTATTATTAGAAAACAGGTTAGTGATAATTTAGTGAGTGATTTTATGATTCTTGCGCCGTATAACAGATATAGAAATATCCTAAGTTTCAATGTTATAGGCCTATATCAGTTTCATTACTACAGACGACTACAATAACACTGTATTATTCTCCGTGAAAACGGTAAAGTCAACCCCATGTCAGGCAAAATCGGCCCAGAGGGTGGCGAGAGGTTAAGGCATCCCCCCCCCATGACCCCATCGGGAATCGAACCCGCAACCTTCCGCCTTGCAGCGTTACGTCCTCACCGCGACGCTACTGCATGCCCCTTATTTCTCTATTTTTCGTCGCATTCTGAAGTTACATTCATTTATTCCAAAAATTCCAACTACTGATGAATAGACTCGACCAGATATTATAGTCTACTGTTTGTCAGAAATGTAGCTACTCAAAGTCCAATGGTAGAAAACATAGTTTGGTAACGAGTTCAACGGTAGGAACCTCTTTGTCTTTTCTGATGACAGAGTTGATACTACCTATCACACCTCAAAGTTTGTCACATACTCACCCGAACACTCTGTATACAGGATACATACATACATACATACATACATACATACATACATACATACATACATACATACATACATACATACATACATACATACATACATACATACAGTCGGTCTCGGTAGCGCAGTTGGTATAGCGCTGGCCTTCTGTGCTCGATCCCGTCCCAGATCGATGGCATTTAAGTGTGCTTAAATACGGCAGGCTCATG
Source organism: Periplaneta americana (assembly GCF_040183065.1). Taxonomy (NCBI): domain Eukaryota; kingdom Metazoa; phylum Arthropoda; class Insecta; order Blattodea; family Blattidae; genus Periplaneta; species Periplaneta americana. The sequence goes on from NC_091130.1 coordinate 23,541,875, forward strand.
TCAGTAGATTTACTGGCATATAAAATAACCCCTGCGGGACAAAAAAATTCCGGCACACCGGCGACGCTGATATAACCTCGGAAGTTGTGAGCGTCGTTAAATAAAACACAATTTACATACATACATACATACATACATACATACATACATACAGTCGGTCTCGGTAGCGCAGTTGGTATAGCGCTGGCCTTCTGTGCTCGATCCCGTCCCAGATCGATGGCATTTAAGTGTGCTTAAATACGGCAGGCTCATGTCAGTAGATTTACTGGTATATAAAATAACCCCTGCGGGACAAAAAAATTCCGGCACATCGGCGACGCTGATATAACCTCGGAAGTTGTGAGCGTCGTTAAATAAAACACAATTTACATACATACATACATACATACATACATACATACATACATACATACAGTCCACACCTGTGGAGTAACGGTTAACGAGTGTGGCCGCGAAACCAGGTGGCCCGGGTTCGATTCCCGTTCGGGACAAGTTACCTGGTTGAGGTTTTTTTACGGGTTTTCCCTTAATCCAATATGAGCAAATGCTGGCTAACTTTCGGCACTGGACCCCGAACTCATTTCACCGGCATTATCACCTTCATCTCAATCAGACCCTAAATAACCTAAGATGTTGATAAAGCGTCGTAAAATAACCTCCAAAAAATAAAAAAAATAGGCATAGATACACCTCTGGAGTAACGTCTAGAGCGTCTGGCCGCGAAACCAGATGGCCCGGGTTCGATTCTAGGTTGGGGCAAGTTATCTGGTTGAGGTTTTTTCCGGAGTTTTCCCTCGATCCAATATGAGCAAATGCTCGGCAACTTTCGATGCTGGACTCCGGACTCATTTCACCGGCATTATCACCTTCATCTCATTCAGACGCTAAATAACCTAAGATGTTGATAAAGCGTCGTAAAATAACCTAATAAAATAAAAAATACATACATACACACATACATACAGTCCACACCTGTGGAGTAACGTCTAGAGCGTCTGGCCGCGAAACCAGGTGGCCCGGGTTCGATTTCCGGTCGGGACAAGTTATCTGGTTGAGGTTTTTCCAGGGTTTTCCCTTAATCCAATATGAGCAAATGCTCGGTGACTTTCGGTGCTGGACCCCGGGCTCTTTTCACCGGCATTATCACCTTCGTCTTATTCAGACGCTAAATAACCTAAGCTGTTGATAAAGTGTGGTAAAATAACCTACAAAAATAAAAAAATAGGCCTACATAAATACATACACCTGTGGAATAACGTCTAGAGCGTCTGACCGCGAAACCAGATGGCCCGGGTTCGATTCTAGGTTGGGGCAAGGTACATGGTTGAGGTTTTTTTTCCGGAGTTTTCCCTCAACCCAATATGAGCAAATGCTGGGTAACTTTCGGTGTTGGACCCCGGACTCATTTCACCGGCATTATCACCTTCATCTCATTCAGATGCTAAATAACCTAAGATGTTGATAAAGCGTCGTAATATAACCTACTAAAGTAAAAAATAGGTCTACATACATACATGCATACATACATACATACATACATTGATAGGCCCTACGTGTAGGACAAAGTTCTGTTTTGAATGGGCTGTACAGTATAATGTATTCTACTGTATTTAGGTAAAACACACATACAAAATAGCAATTCCCACGTTGATGTTTATATTTTCGCGTCACAGTCGCCTAGCAACAGGGTACACCGCAGATGGTCTCGTTGTGCGGTGCCACAATTTGGGGGGTCTGCTCGCTCATTATTGGCGCAGTATAAATAAACGTGGCACAACACAGGACGCTCTTTTCACAGCGAGCGCGCGGGCCCTATTCAGAGCATTGCACCGCCCGCGACGTCTTCATCGACGGGTGATGTATGGCGGTCCAGCTGGTGTTCACACACAAGTAAGGGTCTTCAATGGCTGACCTTCTTCAGCTCAAGACCCGTATTTCATAATGGACTGGCCCAGAATAAGATGACCGGAACAGAAAATTACCAATGTGGGCTAAAATAACTCTTATATAGGCCTAGTACAAAGAGCCCTAAAAGGTCAACAGCGCATACTGCACTTCAATACCCGTTAGCCCAACTCCATATTTCGCTTTCAGTGTAGTAGGCCTACGATTTGGTATCTCAGCAACCACTAACGCAGATTGTGTTAAGATACCGTAAGAGTGCTAAATATAAGATGAAAGAGTAGTGGAACGGAGAAAAATTCTCTCCGGCACCGGGATTTGAACCCGGGTTTTCAGCTCTACGTTTAAGTTCCACCTCTTGGGTTCCCTCTAGTGGCCTGCCCTCTGCACTACGTCATAGATGTCTATGAACATAGGACTATGTCCACATATGTGCGGAGGTGCACTCGTAATGAGTGACTAGTTGGCCGGGATCCGACGGAATAAGCGCCGTCATAAATCACAAAGTGATTTACGCTTATCATAGAGCTGAAAACCCGGGTTCAAATCCCGGTGCCGGAGAGAATTTTTCTCCGTTCCACTACTCTTTCATCGTACAATGACGCAGAATATCTACATGGAAACGTCATATGTTTTGTTTCTAGACTTTAATGTACTTAACGTAAGACAAATTTATTACATTGTATTAATAAAATTCATACATAAAACTCGAAATAATTTTGAATTGTATTCTCATAGTTATGAAACAAAAGGTATGAATTCTTTAAGATTATTTGAACCAAAATGCAACACTGTTAAAATATATTTTAATCATAGTAGTAATTTAGGCCCAAGAATATATAACAAATTTATATTTAAATATCCTAATCTTGTCAATTCTAATAGTTCTAGTATTAAATTTAAAAAGTTATGTATCGATTTTATAAAAATTGAAAAATTGTAAATTTAAATTTATATACTATAATTGCATAGTAGACATAAGACAAATTGTATTGTATAATTATTAATTTAAATTCAGGAATCCGCCCCTGAGCACGAGTTCTACTCTTTCAGGGGCGAGCTAAAGTGTTTCTGTATATATTACATTTTATGTTACAATTATTAGCAAAATAATAAATAAATAAATAAATAAATAAATAAATAAATAAATAAATAAATAAATAAATAAATAAGTAAATAAATAAATAAATATGTACTTCGGTACATTAAATAATATACTAAATATAAGTTAAAAAAAAGTATAATATAAAATCTAAACACAGTCAGGAATTAACTTCATAGCGGTTACTTCAGTTTTAGTATTAGGAAGATTGCTTATCTTGACTTAGAAAATCGGGAAGTTAACACGGAATTTTTTAAAGTTACATTAATTCATTCATTCATAGTGTTCTGCCTAAGAGTCTTTCACTGTAAACCCAGCACTCTCAAATCTTTCCTATTTTCTGCCTTCTTCTTTGTCCCCACATATGACTCGTATGTATGTATGTATGTATGTATGTATGTATGTATGTATGTATGTATGTATGTATGTATGTATGTATGTATGTATGTATGTATGTATGTATGTATGTATGCATTAACACTACAATTGGGTATACACCCGGTGGCAGTGATATATAATATATAATAATACCATTACAATTATACAATAATTACAGCAATAAAATAAAAAATAAATAAATAATAAAATAAAATAAAATAAACCTTAATTTATTTCTAACTATAAATAAATAGATGCAATAAACCTAGGACTATAAATAAAAACTATTCTATAATAACGCCTGCAATAAGCAAAAGTAAACCTAATTTATAAGTACTTCTATTTCACCCAACTATTACCCACCAAAATCAATGATATTACTTATGGTAAGGGCCGGGTATTTATGGAGATCGCAAAAATCACGACAGAATAGATATAGTACAATAAATTTTTACTAATCTTTACGAATTAAGTGATTCTGATTAATAGGCCTAATATATGGATAAAACAATCGCGACAAATCGCAAAATAGAGTTCTAATAGCGAAATATGAACACATACGCGAATTATTTCTATAGCAAATTTGATATTCTGAGATTTTTTCGGATTTTTTTTTTTTTTTCACTTGAAATTGCTATATATCCAAGAAGGCTACATTACATGGATTCCAGGTGTTCTGATTACAGTAGTGAACTCAAAAGACGGAGAATTCAACATTTCACTAATAATTTTAATTTGAAGACTGCATGTTTTTTTTTTTTTTTAATGAATGTGTGTTACATACAGTCTCAATCCAACAAATATTGTCTATTTGGCCTTACCGCACCTTTACCAGAATCCAACGAACCTTTAATGTTAATTATGTGGAAAGTAATATTCATGCTGAGTTAATACTTCAGTTCCAAAATAATTGTATTTTCCAAAATTTCCATTAATCTCCGCCAAGAATACAAATCAATCTCCAACAATCTCCGCCTACACCAATATTAAAAAACACAAACGATAAAATTAATCTCTATAAATACCTGTTTATGGTGCACCATGTATATAGACAAATCTATTAATCTCTGGGGCCGTATTCATAGACATTCTTAGCGCGGGCTTCCGGTGGATGATCAGAGAAATAACATTTTTCGTATTCATAAACCAGTGTTAGCGATATGATATGATATGATATGATATGATATGATATGATATGATATGATATGATATGATATGATATGATATGATATGATATGATATGATATGATATGACATGACATGACATGATATATGATATGATATGATATGATATATGATATGATATGATATGATATGATATGATATGATATGATATGATATGATATGATATGATATGATATATGATATGACATGATATGATATGCTATGATATGATATGATATGATATGATATGATATGATATGATATGATATGATATGATATGATATGATATGATATGATATGATATGATATGATATATGTGATATATGATATGATATATGTGATATATGATATGATATTGCTATAATATGATATGATATGATACGAATCCTGTACAAGTAACCAGTCGATAGCCGGAGCTACTTTAGCACGCTCGTAGCGCGGGATAGCAAAATGTCTATGAATAGCACCCTAGAAGTTTATTTCGTAAATTATTATGCTCCAAATAGCTTAGGAACGAATATATTTTAGCACTGAAACGCTTATTTGATATTTTCATATTTTTCCGAAATAAATTTCGTGTTCTTCGTATTGTGCCAGTCTCTAATCATTGCCTATCGTTGTCGACAAATGGCCAAGATCTCCCCGGTCGCCGCATCGTTCCAGCATTCTTAGCGTGAACTACCGTTAAGGAAATCTTAGAAAGAGGAAGAAACTTCCCACTGAGTGTTTTGTTCAATAAGCACGGCTCCCAACTTTTAAGAATACACAGGTGTTGAGGAGTAACAAAACACTGCTACTTCTTCTTCTAAGTGACGCCATTCATTTGCTGCGAGGAGTAAGAAAAGATGTTTTAAAAAATGCTGCAAGCTCTTTGGGTGTTTAGCCACAACACAGACACTGGAAAATCATTACAGTCGTTGAAGTCTCTATTCCCCGCATGAGTTTGCATGATGTTTCAATAACCCGCAGAAGGGGAACTGACTTCTTGTTGTGTCATATCTTTTAGTTCTGGTTTCGTTGAATGGGGCACAGGTAGAGGTATAAGTCAGTCTTGTGGTATTTAAAAAGCGGGCCATGAATCATGGAGACAAACTAAAGCATTTGCTGTTCCTACTTGATTCAGTGCAGAATGACGGTTTATGTTCTACTTTAGAGTAAGAGTGGCGTAACTACATTTTCGTCCATATTTCACGGATATTTATAGTAGAGACAACTTATGCGTTCACTGCGGGTTTGCCTTTCTTAGGCGACGAGGTCAACAGTTTTTATCATATTTATTTTGAGGAAGGAACGTAAATATTATCTATATTTCACGAATTTATGATGATGATGATGATGATGATGATGATGATGATGATGATGATGCTGCTGATGATGATGATGATGATGATGATGATGATTACGTCAACGATGGCGATGATGAAGAATAAGAAGGAAAAGTATTCAGAAATGACATAAGACAACCAAGAAACAACTGCAAAAACATCACCACCACCACCACTACTACTACAAAAACAACAGAAACTACAACAACCACAACAATTACAAGAAAAATAGAATAACCACAACTAGAACAACCATAACTACCACAGGAACAAAACAACTACTACAACCACAAGAACAAAAACATAACCACAAGAACCATGACTACTACTACTACTACTACTACTACTACTACTACTACTACTACAAAAACAACAAAAACTACAACTACAACAACTACAAAAATTACAAGAAAATAGAATAACTACGACAACCATAACTACCACAGGAACAAAACAACCACAACAACCATTACAACCACAAGAACTAAAACATAACCACAAGAACCATGACTACTACTACTACTACTACTACTACTACTACTACTACTACTACTACTACTACTACTACTACTACTTTAACAACTACAACAAGAACTACATCATCCACAAAAACTACATCAACAACTACCATAACCTCAACAATTACAATGGGATAATAACCACAACAACCACAATCAATATAATTACTACTATAATAGTGATGACGATGATGATGACAATGGTGGCGATGATGAACAGGAAGGAAAATTATGCAAAAATAACATAAGATAAACAAGAAACAACTATAAAGAAACTACAACAAAAACTACTAATACTCCTACAAAAACTACAACTAAAGCAACCACAACAATTGCAAGAAAAATAGAATAATCATAACTACAACAACCATAACTACCGCAGGAACAAAACAACCACAACAACCACAACAATTACAAGAAAAATAGAATAACCACAACTACAACAACCATAACTACCACAGGAACAAAACAACCACAACAACCACTACAACAACCACAACAATTACAAGAAAAATAGAATAACCACAACTACAACAACCATAACTACCACAGGAACAAAACAACCACAACAACCACAAGAACAAAAACATAACCACAAGAACCATGACTACTACTACTACTACTACTACTACTACTACTACTACTACTACTACTACTTTAACTACAACAAGAACTACATCACCCACAAAAACTACATCAACAACAACTACCACAACCACAACAACTACAATGGCGATAATAACCACAAGAACCATAATGAATATAATTACACAACCATAATAGTGATGACGATGATGATGACAATGGTGGCGATGATGAACAGGAAGGAAAATTATGCAAAAATAACACAAGACAAACAAGAACCAACTATAATGAAACTACAACAAAAATTACTACAACAAAAACTACTACTTCTAGGGGTCTACTACTACTACTACTACTACTACTACTACTACTACTACTACTACTACTGCAAAAACAACAAAAACTACAACTACAACAACCACAACAATTGCAAGAAAAATAGAATAACCACAACTACAACAACCATAACTACCACAGGAACAAAACAACCACAACAACCACTACAACAACAACAAAAACTACAACAACCACAGCAATTACAAGAAAAATAGAATAACCACAACTACAACAACCATAACTACCACAGGAACAAAACAACCACTACAACCACAAGAACAAAAACATAACCACAAGAACCATGACTACTACTACTACTACTACTACTACTACTACTTTAACTACAACAAGAACTACATCACCCACAAAAACTACATCAACAACAACTACCACAACCACAACAACTACAATGGCGATAATAACCACAAGAACCGTAATGAATATAATTACACAACCATAATAGTGATGACGATGATGATGACAATGGTGGCGATGATGAACAGGAAGGAAAATTATGCAAAAATAACACAAGACAAACAAGAACCAACTATAATGAAACTACAACAAAAATTACTACAACAAAAACTACTACTTCTAGGGGTCTACTACTACTACTACTACTACTACTAGGCCTACTGCAAAAACAACAAAAACTACAACTACAACAACCATAACCACCACAAGAACAAAACAACCACAACAATCACTACAACCACAAGAACACAAACATAACCACAACAACCATGACTACGACCACCACCGCCACCACCACCACCACTGATACATTATAGTGATGATGATGATGGCAATGGTGGCGATGAAGAACAGGATAGAAAATTACAAAAAAATTACATGACAAAACCAAGAACACACCACTACCACTACTACCACTACTACTACAAAAACTGTAACTACTACAACGACAACAACAATTAAAGTGTACAAGGGAAAAACAATTAATGTCACAATTCTGTTAATGGTAATGCCATTATCTAATTTAAGAGATTACTATAAACTTTAGTGTTGTTCTCATTAAAACCTTTAAAAAGGAGGATTATGACCACGGATACATTTTAATACGAACAATAATAAATTTTGTAGTATTATACTAAATTTGATTATTATCTCACCCTTAACAGAAACGTGACATTCATTGTTTTTCTCCTGTACACTTCAATTACAACAAAAATAAAACAACCATAACTACAACAACCACATCAACTACAACTACCACAAGCACAAACGAATCACAATCACCACAACAACAAAAACAAAACTACAATAAGAATCACTACTACTTAATATTATAACGATGACGATGATGATGATGATGATGATGATGATGATGATGATGATGATGATGATGATGATGATGAACTAAATAAAAAATGTAGCACAAGGTGGTTAACAACAAGATGTAATGGAATGTAACAACTGCTGTCGAGACTACCACCACTCTCGCGTCCATGGAATGGACATGTCTACATACACCGCTGTTACACGGAGGAATAACAGGAAGTCAATCCACCGGAGTCTTGTTGCGTGATCAGTAAATACTCAATAGTCTGTACAAAGGTACTCGCATCCCATTATGCCTTCAGAGCTTCAAGATGCCAGCTCAAACACATGCAAGAGAAGAAAGTGGCTGAATTCCTACTGCGAATACATTTCACAAGAATGATGGAGGATTTTAATACCAGAATTCCTCACAGATGTCGCTGATGTGCTGTCATACAGAGACGTCGAATAGCTGTGAATACTGGTATAACTTGGAGATTGTCATTCGCGGACAGGGGAGAAGTATTGTCCACGCCAGAGAGCCGTGGAGGGTGGTTGGAGGGGGGTGTAAACGTGACGTTCATACTACGAAAGCGTCGTCATTGTCGCTAACAATACTGACATACTCGCATTTTTATTCCAGTTTTTTAGGTTGGTTTCCAAAAAGGAAAACAAGTCTTGTAAGATACAGGCTTAGTTCTACAGGGTGTAGAAAAACTCGACCGATAAATTTTATATGAAAATAAACGAGTTGAAAGCTAGAAATATTTACTGTAAATTCATGACAGAGTACCGTATTAATTCTTCGTCGTTAGAGAGAATCGAATTGTGGGTTTTAGTGCTCCTTTTCAAGGGCTGAAGTGTATGAGACTTGATGAATCAAGTGCCGACGGGGGTGGAGAATTTAGGTAATTGTAAATCTCCAATAAATGTTTAAAAGCAAGTCGGAAATAAACATGACATAAGCATATCTACTTCAGAAACAGGCTGTAATTCCATGGATATATATTTCTTAATGGTTCTGAGTTTCGACGGCCGTGAAGTCGTGATCTAATAATCTCTCCAACTTGAAATATTTATTTAATGTAAATTTGTGCTATGGTAGAAAAAAACATTGTATGATACATACTAGTAATGTTATCTTTATGGACCTCGTTTACATAACTTTACACTCGTGCCAAAAAGAGAACCTTTAAGAACTTGTATCATAAATAGCTATTAATTCATTGCTGTGACTGAAGCCATTGTTTAGGTAGGTAAGGACGGTGTAAGAAAGACCAGTTTAGATACCAGTTATGGATAAAAGTAATTTCTAACCAGATTGAAACTAATTTTTACCGAGTTGAAACAAATTGTGACTAGGTTAAAACTAACTTTAATCATATTGATACCAAAATTTTACCACATTAAATCAAATTTTTTCCACATTAAAACTTAGTGGTGCCAATCGAGACTTGATTAAGATCAATTGTAGTCACAGATTTCGTTAATATTTCGACCTGTCAGGATTTGAACTCTGTTTCTGAAGTGGGAAACTCATACGTTTGGAATGAATGAATGAATAAATAAATAGATAAATAGATAAATAAATAACTAAATAAATAAATAAGCAAGTAAATAAATAAGTAAATAAGTAAATAATAAATAAATAAATAAATAAATAACTAAATACATAAATAAATAAGTAAACAAATAAATAGATTAATAAATAAATAAGTAAATAAATAGATAAATAAATAAATAAGTAAATAAATAATAAATAACTAAATAAATAATAAATAAATAACTAAATACATAAATAAATAAGTAAATAAATAAGTAAGTAAGTAAGTAAATAAATAAGTAAATAAATTAGTAAGTAAATAAATAAATAAGTAAATAAGTAAGTAAATAAATAAATAAATGAGTAACAAAATAAATAAATAAGTAAATAAATAAATAAGTAAATAAATCATTAAATAAATACATAAATAAGAAAATAAATAAATAATAAATAAGTAAATAAATAAATAAATAAACTACTAAGATTTATTTCAAATCATCCATCCTCAAGTGAGGTTGACCACTGGAATCCGGAATTAACAAACATAAAAGATAAAGGGAAATGAAACGAGGAAAATAATTATTTGATTTGTACATTAAAACAAAAATTTACGTGTTAGCATATAGATGATAGTGTAGAATTTGAAGAGAAATAAATAAGTAAATAAATAGATAAATAAATAACTAAATAAATAAATAAGTAAATAATTAAATAAATAAGTAAATAAATAGTAAATAAATAAAAATAAATAATTAAATACATAAATAAATAAGTTGATAAATAAATAAGTAAATAAATAAATAAGTAGATAAATAAATAAATAAATAAATAAATAAATAAATAAATAGATAAA
>NC_091130.1:23555358-23632858 GCF_040183065.1 Periplaneta americana
ATTCAAGTTTTTGAGTAGACAATTGCAATGCAAAAACAGCAAGTTACTATCTTTAATGGTTTTTCAGTTATTAATTAGTGAAATCTATCAGAGATTTTAGAAACACCCAGTATATTTGACGCCACACATTTCCAATTAAAGGAAGGAATGAGGATTAACATCTTTATATTTCCTTTTTAGATGTACAGTCATAGACAAAAAGTGACCGATATTTTGCAAGCGTGAATTTGTCTAAGTCCATTTCGGGCAGCGCCTGGTTCACACGACTAGGGAAAGGTTGTTTATTTTACACCTAATTTACTCCTTGAGTATATCTTCGTTATAGTTTATTCATATCATCTGATCTATAAACACACAGAAAAAGCAACAAACAAATAAAACTATGGAAAAACAGAGCGGAGTCTTCTATAAGAAATTCGTTAACTTGTGAACCTAAGCTTTCACGGAATCAACCGAAGTCTTCCGAAGGGGACTTTGTTTTGTCTAAAATTGTACAAAAGTATCCGTGTATGAAATTGTTTTTTGAACTCCTCATACAAAAAAATATTAGGCCTAATAATAAATATCACTTGGCATTAATCCTAAAGAAATGTACGCCTACATGGCTACAGTTTGGTAATGGATGAAATAAATTAAGTCAATACACTACACTACGTTGTACTGTAAGATTTGTTTTACCAACCTATAAAAATTCTAAAGTAAATAATTTATACATTAAACACTTAAATAGATTCCTAGCAGATTCTGAAGACCTTTAGAAAATTCTTAAATTTTCAGATTTAAGAAGAAGAAGATAGTTGCTTAAAATTTTAGGCATCTGACGTCACAACAAGTTTTTAAATAGCTTACGACCACAGCAAACATTTTTAGATCAATTATACCATTCAAATGAAGCAAAAATACAGTAAATTATTTTATATTTACCAGCCAAAAATATGACTTACCGGAACAAGTTGTGAAGATGGAAGTTGAATGCTGGCAGCAAAAAAAAATTGTACTCCTACTTCAAAATGTTGATGATCCTGAATGAAAACAAAATGAATATAGCACAATATTCGTAATAATTTGATATTACTCACAAAAGTATTTGATAAAACTGAAAGTCTTAGATATAGGCCTAAGCCCTAGACCTATGTACACAACAGCAACTATTTCGTAAAAAAATCAGAGTCTTGAAATTGATACATACTTTCCCAATATACAGAGTGTCTCTAAATTAGACCGACAAAATTAGGGAGCAGGAAACTCATGGGCTGCGACGCTTCGTTTCATTGCAAGAAGGCGGGAACGGATAATCACTCTTTTCGGTCCAAGAGGGGTGTGTCATTACTACTATCACATGGTTTGTTTTCGTCCTGAGCCCAGTATCATTTGGTATCGATTACAGCACGTTTGTTTACTTCCATTGGTACGACCTCTTGTTATCCGTGTTATTCGACACCATCTGTTATTTCTTACAGTTTGTGAAAGAAATTAATCAGAACACCCTGTATATAAGGTGGGTGCTCCTGTTATGGCCATGTTCCTGATATGTCCACCCCTACCCCCTATTGTGAGTTAGTTAACCAAAAAATCCGCTAAATTGCAGCAGCATCCAGTGAAAGGGCATCCTGGTATGTCACTTGATCGTTTTCCATCCAGTCAGGTTGAGCAATATGGCGTCAGTTGCCTGTTTTGCGGTTTTCATGTGACCTCGTCTTATTTTTCTCTGGTAAGTCTTCTTTGTTTTATGCATGTTTTTCAAAGACTTGTTCCATGAAAACCATCGTACCCCATTCACTTTTTAATGTTCTGTTGAATGGTGTTGTAGTTGATGGCGTCTCTTTTACGAATTCTTCATAATCAAACGATTTTCGTGAAAGCTTACCTGCTCCTGATATGGCCATATCAAATTCCCCATGGGCATATCAAGTTCATTTCACTTTTATTTTTTCACCTAACAAATTTACAAGCCTTATAGCTGGGATTACGTAAAAGTTTTGTATTTTAAGAAAAACAACTTAATTTTTATGGGAAAACCTGTTTTGACTACACTTTTGAATTATAAAAAAGATTATTAAGTGTCATTTTTATTCATTTTACACCAAAATTATTTAATTTTAGCACAACTACGCTATCAAACTGAAAACAATCACTATTTGTAGAACATGGAACAAGGGTGGTCATATCATGTGCACATGTTCCTGATATGGCCACTAGGTAGATTTTTTGAATTTGGGACTTCTTGGAAAATTAAAGGTTTTTTTTTATGGGGAAAGGAAATTGTTTTAAGAAAGTCCATTAGACTGAGAACGAGTAAGAAAAAAGTGATTTACATTTTTTTTCAAAATGGCGGCTAGAAAAATTCTCAAACCTTAGCATGGCCATATCAGGGACACCTACCTTAACTGTTATAATTTGTCAATGAAGAAGCTAAAAATATTCCGAGAGGGGGTAACATTTAAATTATAAGCATGAGGAAGGAGAAGAATAATATGCACAGGAATGAAAATACGCAAAAGTAAAAGAAGAAAAGACGAAGAGGAAGAGAGTGAAAAAGTAAAAGAAAATACAAAGATTTAAGTGAAAACTAAGAGAAAGAGGAAAGATGGGAGAAACTCAGCTTGTTCACTGAGAAAATCCCAAGTCTTACACTTCTCGTCATTTGCTAATATCTGACTACTGACGAAGTTAAAATTATTCCAAAAGCCGGTAAGAAATTCAAATGATATGCAGAAAGAAGTTAACTGCGAAATTAATTCCAGCAATGAGTGCTTCAGAAACTTCCCAACATTAAAATCTCTTTTCCAGAAAATTAGGGATTAGAATACATGAAAATATAATTATGGAAGAGATGTAGCAGCCAGATGGATTAGAAAGAGGCAAACACAAGTTGGCTGTCTCTCCAAGTCAAATTATTGGTCTATCTTCTTAGGGATGGACTAGACCTCATTCCACGCTTGGGGAGGGTAACAGGAACGTAAAAGAAGCAGTCCGTTTGCAAATCCAGTCCTTCCTGGTGGAGTGTTAGCCTATCATGTTTACCAAGATATTAGAGTTTTTTTTTTATTTTGCAATTCATTTTGCGTAATTTTCAGAAAAGTCCATGAATATGTTAGAAATTTATTTTTTCAGCCGTTGACTTTACTACTTTATATATTTTGTTAGGTGTTAACCTTTACATAATAAGTTGTGTGATGTATGAACGTTTTCGTTGAGCATTTCAACATCATCAGATACAATCTGTCATTTTACAATATCAATACTCTCAGTGTTATCTACACAATCTACACAATCTACAATACATGTTTACTATCATATGGGGATAAAACCTATTAAAAATTATATGAATTAGGTTTATAATGTTCAATTGTGGATACCCCAACTGTCAACAATTAAAATATACTTATATTATCATGGATATATTCTTTGCAAGTCATCACATGTGAACAATATTATGAGCGATATAATGATATGAGGCTAAAAGTGAGATTAAAATATAAAAATGAGCTAACTCTATTCAATGCTTTACTATGCATGTGAGGATTTGCAAATTACAATATTTTGTTACAAGGTATTCACTTTTCCATATCATGTTTTAAGATTCTAGCCTGTTATAACTGCCTATATTTTGCAGATCTTGGTGTTATTATTTATGCCAATATGTTGGGTTTAAACTGTTTATAGTTAATTAGATGTTGGGCGTATGTTCTGTTGTTGTTCATGTTACACTGAAAATAATCAAAGTCGTAGGTAGTTAATCTAATTTTGAAACTGATGGATTTGATTTTAGTATTTGTAATGTATTAAATGAAACTTACGGATAATTATTCAATCCAGTAGTGATGTTGTAGAAGTTTATTTAACATGGTGTGAATCGAATGTCTGAGATCGCTGAAAGAAATTAAGTGTTGGAAATTTATATTAGCTTAGTTAAAACAAATGATGCAATTTGTTATATAAATTTGACTGAAAGTCCGGTTTCAATTGATGTTGGAAAAATGGGATGGCTACGAAATAAACTAAATAAAATGTAAATGTCGGTAACAAATTCTAACTTTGCTAGAGTGAGTCGGGTAGTAAACATGTATTGTATGTGTAGATTGTGTAGATAACACTGAGAGTATTGATATTGTAAAATGACAGATTGTATCTGATGATGCTGAAATGCTCAACGAAAACGTTCATACATCACACAACTTATTATGTAAAGGTTAACACCTAACAAAATATATAAAGTAGTAAAGTCAACGACTGAAAAAATAAATTTCTAACATAAGATATTAGAGGTTCGCATAGTGAAGCCTAGGTGAGGACAATAGCATTTTAAGGCAGATGTGCCCAAAAAGCGTATCGTCATTCGTGCTCTCGATGCTGCTCGCCGAACACAGTGTGCTGTAAGGCTAGAGAAGGGGAAGAGACTCGTACCTCAACAGATGGGAGCGATCAGTGGGGGATCGCGGCAACGGTCTGCTTATGTTTACAAATAATAACATCAAAAGAATAAGAAATATCATACGTTTGTATATTATTTTGACATATATGAAGCTGGAGCCCGTCTGTTGCTATTGACACAAGCCATTGCAAATTCAACCTCTTCTGTTCTATGGTGCCTTTCAGGGCCTGGAAAAGATCTTCTCCAGTTGTATTTTGTAATTACATTTAGAAGACATTCAGACACAGCAAAATGTTCATTAACTCCTCGGATGAAAATGGCTAGGTGAGTTTTGTCATTTCTATCTGTGCTTTCGTCCAATGCAAGTGAGTAAGCTACAAACTGGTTAATTGTGGTTTCGACTTCAGATTCAATTACATTTGCAATCTTGGAATTCCCTCTCTGAACTGTAATTGGAAATATTTTAATTTCCTTAAACTTTGACTTTGTTCTGGACACAGTATTTTAGTAACGTCCTGTATGCACGATTTTATAAATGCTTCTGTAAAGGGCTTCATTGATTTTCCAATATTCCAAGCTAGAACATAGCTACCAAGAAGCTTTTATTGTTTAAAACTGAGGACACGTGTGTGATTTGTGTTTGCATTTTCTTATTTTATATTTACCAAAATATTTGTAGGCCTACGCACTTCACCTAAAATTAAACGAAAAACTATATGTTTGTCATGCGGAACTGAGTGTAAACGTTTTGTAATATACTGATTATTATGTATAACCAACAGTTATACAGATAGTACCAAAATAAATTCTTTTCACATGTCCAACATGCCTGTAATTGTATGATATTCTTTGTGAAGAGTCGAGTATTGTCGTCGCATGTTGAATTTTAACACACCCTTAAAAATTTTCGAACACATTAAGCATTACATTCTCCCCACTAACACAAAAATATTTCTCTTCCTATTCATCCTTGAATTGAATGTACTACGTCCATGATTAGAAGAAATTGTGAAACGGTCGACCAACACAGTTGTAATGGCAGTCCACCACTGCTCTTTTTTTTTTTGCGCATAAACATTGAGTACAGTACAGGTGGGGATGGGTGAGGCGGAGCGCGCTCATTACGTACTGGCTTCGGTTCCGTTCAGGGGCTTACTCGCGAGTACGCTTTTGGAGACGTCTGTTAAAATATGGATCGATGAAAATAACAAAAAAAAAAAAGGAACAACTGGATAACACCCACTGCAGAGCAATGTCGATAGTCGACGTTACTCGCTGGCCACTAGTCACCGGACCGTACCGAGCCGTGCAAAACAGAAGACAATCGAAATGGTGGTAGTAAAATTCGCGACTATATTCTTAAATAAATCGCTTTATTTGTCAAGTGCAAGATTATGCAGTACAACGACGATGTTTTGAATGCACTAAAAGAAAATGCTTATGTAGTAAGATCTTAAAGTAGATTATGACAACGAAATGAAGGGGGAAAAGGTGTGGTTCACGGAATATCATTTAAATAACGGAAAGTACATTTCCTGTTAATGTTCACCAAAGCATTAAGTACATAATTATGACCGCGTTGCAGTTTTATTTGTGGCCTAGAGAAAATACCTAGCCTTTTACGAAAAAAAAAAAAAAAAACTTTTAGGGGCTATGAAATTATTCACCGCTTTAATTATATTACCGTCTATCAATATTACGAAACAAAAACTGTCATGAAGGCCATGACCGACTAGAAACGTCGATACCGATGAGATAAATCCATTTGGCCGTGATGAAACAAAAGAAAATGCGAGAGAGATTTTAGTTCAAAATAAAATGGACACACAATTTTGATGACCATACTGTTAGTAACTTGAGATCGCTTGTAAGATCTGTCTTAACCTTCTATGTAGAAATGTCGTCTAAACAAATTGGTGGTCCAGGGAAAAATCATTGCAATAGATGAGAGCAACAGTGGTGCTATCTCTCAGTAATGTTCAGAACGAAGGAGGTAGAGAGAAAAAGAAACAAATTCTCCTTCTAAGGACATCACAGACCAAAATCATGTTCTTATGTTGGCAACATTGTGTATGTAGTTAAATTTGGTGGTAAACGTAACGGCACGGTTCAAAGCTACCGTGGTAATTCTCCAGGATAGCGAAAAAATAAACATTAAAAATGTAAATTTTGTTTCTAACTCTAAAAAAATAAAACAATAATGTGTTTATTTTGGTCTTTTGATAATTTAAAACCCCTCAGGACGAATTTAAAGGGACCAGCGCGTGCTTGGAGCTGCAGCCCTTTAAACTGACACTCAGCTGTCATTCTGACAGACTTTGTTCTTCATTCTAATTAATTTTACCTTCATTCAGTTCATATTTCGCGCTGTTATGTAGGAGAAAAATGTGTGTGGTAGACCTGTATACAAAGGAAGAATATCGATAGTATATCTCAGCGGTTATCAGAACACTGCACGCTCGGGCTAGCGTCTCTTACCCGCGGACAAGACAACATCGTGAAACCAAAATAGTCCTAAAAAACCTAACCAACTTAGATTTCTTCCTACATTTAATCCCACAACATTTGTCTGGAATCGAACTTTAGGTAATTTGATCATACGTTTTTAGCCTACTTATGGTGACAAGTAACCGTGAAATGAGAAGCAGGAAATGAAACTAAAACATCCTTAGAGTTGGTTCTTATCCAACATAGACTAGTCTTCCGTAAACTCCGTAAAATAATCTGGTTTCAAACCTCAGTCATTTCTTAGAAAATCGTGTCTATTTTATGGTTAAGAGCAATGGTGAATTGAAGAACATCAAGTGAAACCGCAATATTCCTAGAAAACCTAACGAACATAGATTTCTTCCTACATATAATCCCATAAAATTTGTCTGGGATAGAACCATAGGTAATTTGATCATAAGTTTTTAGTCTACTTATGGTGACGATTAACCGTGAAATGAGGAGCGGTAAATGAAACAAAAACATTCGTAGAGTTCTTACCCAATATAGTCTTCCGTAAATTCTGTAAAATACTTCTGGTTTCGAACCGTAACCATTTCTTAGAAAATCGTGTCTAATTAATGGTTAAGAGCAATGGTGAATTGAAGAACATCAAGTGAAACCGAAATAGTCGTAGAAAACCTAACCAATATAGATTTCTTCCTACATTTAATCCCATAAAATTTGTCTGGGATCGAAACATAGGTACTTTGATCATAAGTTTTTAGTCTACTTATGGTGACGAGTAACCGTGAAATGAGGAGCGGTAAATAAAACCAAAACATTCTTAGAGTTCTTTCCCAACATATAGTCCGGGTCAGCTTACTTCATACTCTAAGGGTGAAAACTAAACATTTTCCCCCCATTACTACACATGCTAGTGGATTGTGGTGATTTTCTAGTTTGCAGGTTGAATTTTCTTTTGCCAATTTCGTTTCGAATTTCTATACTGACAAATATAACAAATGGTAGTGATTTTGTAACTGGTATGTTGGCAGCTGAGACAAATATCGACAATACTTGTCGGTACTGGAGTTCCATGAAATTGAAATTGTACTATATTTCTGAGCCCGTTACTGGAAGCTAATGAAATTTGAACGTACTAATAATTAAGTAATATCAGTATTAATATTAATACTAAATAGTTATTTTATGTGTTGCGTTGTGGTTATGATTCAAGACTATAATCAGGTAAATTTTCGGAGTTAGTACTAATAATTTCATGTGGTCAAATGAAATACATTTTTAGGTTAGGTCCCGTGAGTCAATTGTTTAGTCAAATCAATGAATTTCGTATTGTCAGACAAAATACTTGACATGTTGATCCCTTTCTCGTATAGTTTGCCTATGAAAATATGTTACAAATTATTGAATTATTTAGAATACCTTCCAACATAAAGTACGGTAAGTAAATAAGTCATTTAGTACGTAGGATCGTGTGATATCTGCTAACAATTGGCAACACTGACAAGATGGCAATATTTTCTGTTTAGGAACTGTTCTTATGTGACCCTCACTATAGTCTTCCATAAACTTCGTAAAATACGTCTGGTTTCGAACCGTAGTCATTTCTTAGAAAATCGTGTCTATTTTATGGTTAAGAGCAATGGTGAATTGAAGAACATAACGTGAAACCGAAATATTCCTAGGAAATCTAACCAACACAGATTTCTTCCTACATTTAATCCTACAAAATATGTCTGGGATAGAACCATAGGCAATTTGATGACAAGTTGTCAGTCTGCTTATGGTTAGGAGTAACGGTGAAATGAGAAGTAGCAAATGAAATCAAAATATTCGTAGAAAACCTACACAACATAGTACAGTATTCCTTCCACATTAAATTCTCTAAAATACGTCTGGAATCGAACCATAGTTTATTTGATGACAAGTCGTTAGGCTACTTAGGCTAAGGAGCAATGATGAAAGGAAGAGCAACAGATAAAATTAAAATAATAAGAAATCTACTCCAAGAAGATTTCCCCCCCTTAAATCCCATAGAACTTGTCTGGAATCCAACCACAGCCCCTTTGTTGAAAAACCGTAAGTCGACGAAACGAGAGCAACAAGTGAAACCGGAAATACTCGTAGAATACCTACCTCCAAAGATTTGTTTCTACTTTTACATTCACAGAGCCTGTCTGGATCCGAACCACATCCCTTTTGTGAACTGCCGACACGTGACTGAATTACAGGGGTCGACCCAAGACCTTTGGGATTGTCGCATGTGTACTCACTTGGTCTCGGCGGGAAGACTGCGTCCCGAGGGAACAATGGAGTGCCCCAGCAGAGTGACGGATAGCCGGAGTGGATGAACACGGCGCTGACCCGAGGGTCATGTCACACGGATATTAAATATGTGCGCCCAATGATCTCAGATACTCAAGACTTTACGTCCAGACGCGAACATAAACAACTATAGTGATGACAGCGGAACAGTGGGCTATGTCACCGAGAAGATTACGATGGCATTTAAAACATAAGGGAAAGACGACTTTAAAAAATACCGAAATGTCTTTTAGTTGAAAACGCATACAGATTTCAATAAGTTATTTAACGACGTTGTATCAGCTACTAGTTATTTAGAGTTGTTGGAAATGCGGATTTTCTATAGCACGCGACACTGAAATTTGCATATTTTCAGAGATACACTAATTTAAAGTTGTTAAAATACCTTTTTTCTTCAGTTTCAAGCTAAAAAAATGTTACTGTCAAATAATATGAAACTAGTCAATTAATTTTTCTTGTATAATAGCGGTAGTATAGAGTTTGCTGAAATAGCGAGTCCTATTCAAATTATATAGGATGTATTATTATTTATTTAGTAGGTTATTTACGACGCTTTATCAACATCTTAGGTTATTTAGCGTCTGAATGGGATGAAGGTGATAATGCCGGTGAAATGAGTCCGGGGTCCAACACCGAAAGTTACCCAGCATTTGCTCATATTGGGTTGAGGGAAAACCCCAGAAAAAACCTCAACCAGGTAACTCGCCCCGACCGGGAATCGAACCCGGGCCACTTGGTTTCGCAGCCAGATTCGCTGACCATTACTCCAGAGGTGTGGACATATAGGATGTAACTAAAATGCATATCCTCTCATAAAGAGGATGAAAATATGTTATATGAACATTAATCTGAAAACGCTTCATTTCTTTTTTACAGCCATTTTTCTACAATTCTGCTTACATTGTATGATGCGATACGTAATGGAAAAAAAAAAATATCATTCCACTGGAAATGTCAATGTTTGGGCCTGGCATTGTTGGGGGCGTTTTGGTGGGACCTCATGTTCTTCCACCCAGGCTCAACAGAGAAAGATGCAAAGTGTTCTTACAGTACACCTTGCTTGTTCTGTTACACCATGTACCGTTGGCAATACGACGAAACACGTACTTCATGTACGATGGCACTTCTGCCCATTTCAGTGTCAATGTTCGTTGATTTCTAAATAAAAGGTTCCGTGATAGATGGACAGGTAGAGATGGACCGATTCCTTGGCCTCTGCGATCTCCGGACCTAAACCCACTATACTTTTATTCGTGGGGTCACTTAAAAGAGCTTATGTATGGAACCTCGGTGCAAGATGAAGAGAGTCTAAGAGCATGTATTTTGGAAGCCGAGACAATACAACATTCTCCAAGGCTACATTAGCGCATCCGGGATTCAATGCGAAGGCAGATAACAATCGGTCCTTCTGCTGCTAAGAAAAACGATACAACGATTTCAATATTCGACAAATTAGACAAATGGAAATCAATTTACGTACCACAGCTCTAGTAAATAGTCGTGGATTAAAGTCATTCTGCTACTAAACGATGCCCCTTGCACACAGTAACATAATCATGCTCTCAACTCAAAACCCCCAAAATGTGGACTTAAGTCGTTTTACCCCTTAACCAAACATTCTGCTGCTAAGAAAAACTATACAAAAGTCATGGATTAAAGTCATTCTGCTACTAAACGATGCCCCTTGCACACAGTAACATAATCTTGCTCTCAACTCAAAACCCCCAAAATGTGGACTAAAGTCGTTTTACCCCTTAACCAAACATTCTGCTGCTAAGAAAAACTATACAAAAGTCGTGGATTAGTGTCATTCTGCTACTAAACGATGCCCCTTGCACACAGTAACATAATCATGCTCTCAACTCAAAACCCCCAAAATGTGGACTTAAGTCGTTTTGCAAATTCGCCATTCATTTATGTAAAAGAAACAATTTTGGGTTTAATAGAAAACGAACCATCGATAATACAATCTCTTCTTAACTGGCGCGTTTGAGCGTTGTTTCTGTGAGTCAAGTAGCCGCTTAGCGATAAGAAAGTAATCCATTCATGCTGTATGAAGCAATATCAATAATAAAGCCCTATATGTAGAGTCTGATGAAAATAAGGATACTATAATCGCGACGCTGTTATTCCCGGCGTGACTCCTCTTCTTTGCTTACGTCTTAGGAAGTCAAGGCTCTATGAAGTCTAGGTAGGTTGTATCGTTCGCCATTTTTGTTCTTTCGTTGCCGGGCTACCAGACGAGGGATCTATTTGCCGCACCGTTAAACATTATCATGTCGTAGCTCCTATGATAATAAATCAAACGCACTGTAATTGAGCAAATAATTGAGCGGCAAATAACGTCCTCGTGTGCTTTCTGCGAACGCCAACGAAAGAGCCAAAATGGCGAGCGATTATACAGGGACATCACTTTATTTTTACCAACATTTTTAACATTAACCTGGCTATACTCGGAAACACTGTTGCCCCCTTCCATTACAGGAGTTTGATATTACTAGTGCAATATGTAAACAAATCATTTTACTAGATATAGGAGGAGAGAAAAGTAGTGTATCCATTTATGTTGTAGGGAAATACGATAATACAATTTTCAGTTTGATCACCACTTTTACGGAATTTATCAAAGTTCAGCAGAGTAGTAACATTTTTTTTTTCAAAAACTCAACTTTTCAGGTGGCTATGTTCGTTATGTAATGTCTACTTTATTTAGCATATTAATTATTGATATTAACATACAATATAGAGAGTGCACTTAAATTGAGGGGGTCATAAGTAAAGGGCTGTAAGTGCACTTAAATTTCTTTTGAGAAAATGGGGTTTAAATATTTAAGTTTTCGTAAAATCGGTGAAATTTTTATTTAAGTTTTAATATGTGATGCGATTAATATATCCCTTTGCCACTAAAATTTTAGATATTTTAGCTTACACTGGATGCACTTAACTCATGTTATTACAAATGTCACTAGCATTCCTTTGCTTCTAGCCACCTCAATCCAAAATAAGCTAATCTGAATTTTTAAACAAGTTGCTGAAAATGGTTGCCGTTCATTACAATGCAGGCTTCAATTCTTTACGCATATTATTAAAAACATTTTGAAGCATATTCTCTGAAATTGAATTTTTCGTTTCTTGAATATAATTTTTTAGTACGATATTATTAATATAGGTTCTTTCTTCTATAGAAAACGCAACCATATTTCTGAAACACACTATACACTGCAGTGTTTACTTCACTGCTTGAAGACTTCGAATGCAACAGCAGCCGTAAGTTTGTGTGTCTGACGGGAGCAAGGACATTAGTGAAGGGGTGGCAATGAAGTACATTCAGAAATGCAGGTACAATTAAAAAAGCAAGTAAAAATAAAATGATGTCCGTGTATTAAGTATTTATTCAAGCCTTAGGAAATGCATGACGTCTTCATCAGCGAATCACAAGACGCACACGTTTAAATGTAGCCGACCTGCAACGTGATTGACTGCCGGAAATTAGAGCGACAGGACTATATAATACATTTAGAAACAAATCAGAAAAAGAAATAAGGTAAAACACCAAAGCACTTTTACGACACACCCTATAGCCCATGTTCCGGATACTCTGCCTCAACCACAAAGTGAACTGGTAAAGTAGCATGTGCAGATAAGGGAACCGAGTTTTATCGGTAAGTGGTGTGTCAGGAAGAGGATATAAAAAGGGAGAGCTCCTATACTATATTGATGATTGCAGAGGTTTCTTTTTGTGGGGGGGGGGGAGACAAGACGCACAGCCCCTAGATACGGTGAACCAATCGCTCCGATATAATATTAGACCCCTGAGGAAGGCGCAGGGAAAGAAGAAGGCAAGATAAAAAAGTCTTTCTTCGAGATTGGATGTGAAGCTACTTTAAAATGCGTATATCTTTCTTCAGTAAGCAATCGGCCTCATCGTTGCGAGGCAAGCCTGTTTATATTACCGCATCATCAGCCTCTGCCCTCAACATGCAAATCCTGAAGGCAGCTTAGAGCGTGCACCCCCTTCCCCCGGCCATGAGATGAACCAATCGTTGCAGTGTTCATCGCCGGGACGATATATGAGAGAGGAGGTTCCACCAGGACACCTGCACACGATACTGAGGCTTCTCCGAGCTACTCATTCTCTGACCGGCTCATAAACCAAGCGGCTGCTGCAGGTCCAATCATGTGCTACTGGAACTGCTACTGTTGGTGCAGTTGCTACTAGGCCTGCTGATCAGTAGAGATGGCCGATGTTTCACAAACCGATATTTTGTCACAGGTAAACCTGTGACTGATGACGCGAAATATCTGTGACAAAATATCGCTATCGAAATCTGCTCCGTATTCAGTACTCTGTGACTGATATTTCCTCCTCTACGTCGTAGGTTTGCGCGTGCGCAAGATACAATAACAGCAATCGGGCGGTAGTTTCTCCATCTTATTATAGCCTAAGTGATGTAGTTATTACACGATTTAAATAATAACACCATTGGTTACCAGTACTTAATCTTGTGTAAAATCCTGTCTGAACATCTGTTTTGTTTTGTAATTATTTTCCAATGTTTTTCCGAATACTTACGTTTCATTACTTTTTATTTTATGACTCAATATTATAATGTTAATGCATGACTTAAAATAATTTATTCATTATATTATATACAATAAAACGGATAACTTTTTAAAACGATTAGGATAATCATATAACCTCAATTTCTCCATATCCAGCTACATTTAAAAATGAGCAACTGGTTCAATATCTATAATATAACCTCTTGGTACATGAGGTTAACTTTTGACATGTTACCGTTCAGTTAGGTAGGTATTTATTTGTTAATGGTACATGTACATAATTTCTTTGTTGGATTTTCCCATATAAATCACTGATGAGTGGTGTGTATAGAGAAATCGTATTCATATTTCACTGCTCTTCAATATTTCCTGTTAATTTTTATCGGTGTGACAAAATATCGGTGTAATTCATGCTACGTATCGATATAAAATATCGGTGTGACAAAATCACCGATAAAAGTCACAGATATTCAATTGTCACAGTCACAGTTGTCACAGATACTTGAAAATATCGTTTAAGCTCATCTCTACTGATCAGAGGTCTGCATCGGACGTTTTCGCTCGAACGCCAAGTAGTTCATAGCATAATCCGATAGGTAGCGCACATGCATGATGGGTAAAATTGTCGCGAGCGATAAATCCTCGAACCGTATAAGCCGAGCGTTAGACATTCGTTCTTGTTACAGTGATGAACTGTGTAGTAACATCATAGATGTTTATCATTTCAAAACTTTGCAGTGTTTAACTAACTTCTCCATAGTACAACTACAAAACTTGCTTTAAAATGTAATATAAATGTTGTAGGTAAATGTTTTTTTTTTTCCCCACACAGGAGTGATTTTGTTTTTGTCATATCTGATAGATGTTATTGGATGTAAATGTAATTATTATGAACGGAGAACACAATCACGATAATGCAAGAACTATATCAAGTTTTCTAGTAGTTGTAATAATGAATGAATGTATGTATGTATGTATGTATGTATGTATGTATGTATGTATGTATGTATGTATGTATGTATGTATGTATGTATGTATGTATGTATGTATGTATGTATTTATTCACACTGCAATGGGTAGATACCCGGTGGCAGTGGTAACTAATTACACTCAATAATGACAATAATAAACTTATTAATTAAAAATACAGTTAATAATACCAATAATTAATACAAATAATTAATAATAATAATAATAATAATAATAATAATAATAATAATAATAATAATAATAATAATAATAATAATAATAATAGGGAATATCCTAAATTAAATGAAGCACGATCACTTAAAATAGCATTTAAAATAAATCTAATTTGTATCTTAAATCTAAGTTCGAACTAAAACCCACGAGTATGATATGTTCATATCTGCACAAGTACCTTTCCACATTACACTCATTTCGCCGTCAACTCACTCACTGCACTGGAACTACGACACATTTCACTGATTCTATCCTGATTTCATTAACACTTCAAAAACATTTCACTGTTCAAATACTTTGCACTGCCACTATAAACTATAAAGCTCCCCTGACAGGAACACGTTTCACTGACACAACACACTTCACTGACACAACACACTTCACTGACACAACATAATTCTTCACTGATACAACACTTCAATAACAAAATATCATTTACATCCTTTACATACTGTGTATAATTACCGTCTATAAGTAAAGTCCTTAAGCCTATTTTTAAATACGTTTTTGATTGTTGGTAAAGCATTTAGTAACTCTGCAGGTAAAGCATTCCAGTCCCTGATAGTATGATTGAGAAAAGAAAACTTTCCAGTGTCCGTCCTCTGTCTTCTTTCCCTGAATTTATATGAGTGGTTGTTCCTTGAAGAGTAATTTGGCGGTTGCGACCTATTTTTTATTTCTCTCCAGGCAGGCTCACCTCTGTATGTTTTGAACATTGCGCATAATAATAATAATAATAATAATAATAATAATAATAATAATAATAATAATAATAATAATAATCTCTAATAAGTAGTGTATCAATCTTTGCGTCTGTAACAGTTGTGCAGCATGATTATTAGTTTTATTACATTTTCTGTGACGTTATCTCTGTACTAATATTGTTATTAATCTACTGCTATATCAATAATATTTTGTAAAACGTTTCTACATTGTCGCAGTATATAGGCGGAACACTATGTATAGACCTATCATATTATATATGTGGTAAATCAAATATTGAATATTTATTAATTAGCAATAATAACTGTATATCGAAGTTTTTCATACTATTTTATTTATAACTTCATGTTCCTGTTTTGGTACGTTCCATTGACTGTTCCAATAAACGTTTGTCATAAACGCAGAAAATAAAGCCTTATTTTTACCGTGTGAGCAAAACATATGTGTATCTTATCTGTCGCCTTCCATTCAAGATAAGACATGTCGGTGAGATGACCTAGTACTGTGCTTCTATTTATTACGAGCGTATCACGACCGATCGTATCTCACTCGAGGGTGCGACACTCGATCGAGTTCAAGCGAGCGATTTAACTCCAATGCAGCACTCTGCTACCGATACTTCAATTGCTGTTTCTGTTATTACTGGACTTCGAAGTTGAGGCACATAAACTCTGAAGTTAAGTGCACATATTTACAGAGCAACCGGCAAGGCAGTTCTCTCCTGTCATATATACACCGTACCAGTCGGAGATTTGCAGTATAGACCAAGCAAATAAATAAATAAATAAATAAATAAATAAATAAACTTTCACCTACAGGGCAAACGTGAATAGTATGTGGACAGAATACAATGTATTGTCGTCTCTGAGGTGTAGAAACATAACATTTTCTTAGGCCTATAAAGAGTTATATAGAGCAATGCTGATTTTTTTTTATTTTAGTAGATTATTTTACGACGCTTTATCAACATCTTTAGGTTATATAGCGACTGAATGAGATGGTGTTAATGCCGCTGAAATGAGTCCGGGGTCCAACACCGAACGTTATCCAGCATTTGCTCAGCAATGCTGTTAAAAGCCATTTCAATAATTTTTAATAATACTTACTTACTTATGGCTTTTAAGGAACCCGGAATATCATCGCCGCCCTCACATATGCCCGTCATCGGTCACTATCCTGAGCAAGATTAATCCAGTCTCTATCATCATATCCCACCTCCCTCAAATACATTTTAATATTATCCTCCTATCTTCGACCCGTCCTCCCCAAAGATTTTATTCCCTCTGGCCTCCCAACTAACACTCTATATACATTTCTAGATTCGCCCATACGTGCTACATGCCCTGCTCATCTCAAACGTCTGGATTTAATGTTCCAAATTATGTCAGGTGAGGAAAACAATGCATGCAGTTCTGTGTTGTGTAACTTTCTTCATTCTCCTGTAACTTCATTCCTCTTAGCCACAAATATTTTCCTAAGCACCTTATTCTGAAACACGCTTAAGCTCTGTTCCTCTCTCTCAGTCCAAGTTTCACAACCATACAGAAGAACCGGTAATATAATTGTTTTATAAATTCTAATTTTCGTTTTTTTTTTAGAGCAGACTGGATGATAAAAGCTGCTCAACAGAATAATAACACACATTTCCCATACATTTTAATTAATTAATAATAATAATAATACTCGTAATAATAATAATAATAATAATAATAATAATTTTTAACAAATAGCGTGTACTTGACTGTTCGTTATTCACACACATGAAGGCAGTTATGTAGAACAATTCACCGGCAGAGTCGTTGCCAGGGTGTGCCACGATGAGATGAGATGATGACGGAGAATTGTGCGAACAAAAGCTTCCGCAGTAAACCCTTGTGTTAATGTATTGTGGGTCCCTATCTCCACGGCATGGCGCGTCCTCAGGTTGCGGATAGATGAGACGGCCTCCAGATATGGAGGGTAGCTGCGAATATATTGAATAAGCAGTCGCGGACAGACGATAAGGGGTGGTCCTCCAGCTTGGAGGTTGGGCGAAGAGCTAACAACCCATCACCGTAAAAAAAACAGCTTGTTACGAAACCATACAATAAGCCTCGCAAGGAGCCTATTTTTCTGGCACGACCACAGCAAAGGAATAAGGTTATGAGATTTACTTGGAATCTTACAAGTCTACAGGATGTTTCCGAGGTGGTGTTACAAACTTTCAGAGATGATGGCGAAGGGCACATGTATCAATTTGAGATAAGGAACCATGGTCCGGAAATGACCGAGTCGAAAGTTATAAGCAAAAATAGTTGTGTGGAAATGGAATTGTAATTTGGCACCACGTGCCCTCCTTCGCTTAACCTTTGGAATAGTCGTGGAAAAATGGTATGGGCCGGATGTCTCCTACGTGGGTACTTGCCCCGATACAATCTGTGAGCTTGTCTACTGTTTCCATTGGCTCATCCGTATTCGAAAATCAGGTCTGCTTATTCCGCTCTCGTGTACTCCTCCATTTCACTAGGACTGATCGACTGGACACTGCAACTTGTACACATACACTGCTGTCTACAGACGTGCATATCAGGACCGACCATGTCCGTTACACTTACGCTATCTGCATTGCTTTAGTGTAGTTTCCTGTCCCCATCCCTCAGACAGCGCACTGAATGGAATACTGTACAGTAAGTAGACAACGTAAACAACGTCAGATGAATACAGTATGTGTAAGATATACAGATAAATACACATAAATAAGGTGTACAGAGGAATAAAATTATTTCATTTCCACACAACTATTTTTGCTTGTAAGTTTCGACTCGGTCATTTCCGGACCAGGGTTCCTTATCTCAAATTGATACATGTGGCCTTTCCCATCATCCCTCAGAAACACCCTATATATAAAACAGGAGGGGTGACATTAGTTGTTTGAGAATAAAGTTCTAAGGAAAAATTTGGGACTAAGAAGGATGAAGTTACAGGAGAATGGAGAAAGTTACACAACACAGAACTGCACGCATTGTATTCTTCACGTGACATAATTAGGAACATTAAATCCAGACGTTTGAGATGGGCAGGGCATGTAGCATGTATGGGCGAATCCAGGAATGCATATAGAGTGTTAGTTGGGAGGCCGGAGGGAAAAAGAGCTTTAGAGAGGCCGAGACGTAGATGGGAAGATAATATTAAAATGGATTTGAGGGAGTTCGGATATGATGATAGAGACTGGATAGGGACCGATGGCGGGCTTATGTGAGGGCGGCAATGAACCTGCGGGTTCCTTAAATGTCATAAGTAAGTAAAAGAAACTTGTTTAAAAAAACGGTATTTGAATGGCTAGTAAGTAGGTCTTATTACTATCTTAATGAATTTTATTGTGCTGTTATAAATATTCAATCTTAATGTTATGTACTTCTTTTGTCATGTAATTTTAAGACAATGTCTTTTGCGCCTTACGTGTTCATAGAATGTAAATAAAAATAAAAATATAATAAATAAACAATACCAAAACCACCACCACCTCTACTATTATTCAAATGATATAACTTTCCAATAGTCAATGTTACTTTTTACCTCTTCCAAATTTCAAGTAGGCCTATAATCTGTTGTTAATTGCTATGTACAGATTTTGTTTTTCAATTAATAAAGATCACATCATTCCTACGCACTTCTCACAAAAATTGTTACAAATCATACGACTTTAGGAACTTGATTCTTTGCAGTTTAATTCTGCATTCTAATGTAAAATCTTAAAGAATTTACAAGAGTGACGTGATTTGTAACAGTTGTTATGATAAGTGCGTAAGAAAAATGTAATTTTGTAGTTAAAAACCGGAAAAAAAAAAAAATCTGTACGAAGCAACTACGGAATTCACAACACATTTTTAACTTCACAATACTAGCAAATTAAAGAAATGATACTCTTGAATAGTTCATTCTTTATGTGCTATATTCTTTTACCCTTAAAACTAAAGAATAATGCTATTTTACAAACAACTTCAAATTAGTGTAACTTGAAAATATTTAGAATAGGAACCATGTTTATATCACATTTTTTGCTCAAAATGTTTTTGAAATTTAACAGTTCTGTAGACTTTGATGTGATAAGCTTTGCATTATTCATTTCTTCTCTTTCTCTCTCTCTTCGAAAACTTCTTCGTCACATTCAATGGTATTTGTTTTCTTTCTCTCTTCCTTCAAATAAAATTTATTTTCTTTATTCTTCATTTCTCCCCCGTTTTCTTTTTCCCCCTCAGTCTTATGCATGTTACGTTCTTCTTCTTCTTCTTCTTCTTCTTCTTCTTCTTCTTCTTCTTCTTCTTCTTCTTCTTCTATTCATTTGTCGTATGCTGTTTTCTGTTCTGACTTTTCTTTCTTATCCCCGCCGTTTAATAAAGACTTTACAATATTTTTTCTCCTCCCCTGGACCTCCTCTGTTCACTATTCTCAACTACTTTATTTTACCATTCTATTCTAGTGACTTATTTTTCAGCGAACATTTTTCATGTTTTACTTTGTAACTTACAGTACATCTGCTATAATATAACTCTTCTTTCTCTCGATCTTCCTTCCTGACTATTATTTTTCATCCCTTGTTTTCAAGCGACATTTTTACGTTTCAATTATCCGTTTCTTATCCTTTCTGTATTTATTTACTTATTTATTAGGCAAAATAAACTATCTATCTATTCATTCATTAATTTATTCATTTACTCCTTTATTCATTCATTTCTTTATTCCTTTATTCATTCATTCACATTCATTTATTCACTCACTCATTCATTCACATTCATTTAGTCATTCATACATTTAGTCACTCATTCATTCATTTATTCACTCATTCATTTATTTATTCACTCATTCATTCATTTAGTCACTAATTCAGTCATTTATTCACTCATTCATTCATTTAGTAACTCATTCATTCATTTATTCACTCATTCACCTACTCACTGACTCATTCATTCAGTCACCCATTCATTCATTTATTCACTCATTCATTCATTAAGTCACTCATTCATTCATTTAGTCACTCATTCATTTATATAGTCACTCATTCATTCATTTAGTCACTCATTCATTCATTTAGTCATTCATTCATTCATTTAGTCACTCATTCATTCATTTAGTCACTCATTCATTCATTTAGTCACTCATTTATTCACTTATTCATTCATTCACTCATTCATTCAGTCACTCATTGACTCATTCATTCATTCATTTAGTCACTCATTAAATCATTTATTCACTCATTCACTCATTTATTTACTCATTCATTCATTTAGTCAATTATACAGTCATTTATTGACTCATTCATCCCTTTAGTCACTAATTCAGTCATTTATTCACTCATTCATTCATTTAGTCACTCATTAATTCAATTATTCACTAATTCAGTCATTTATTCACTCATTCATCCCTTTAGTCATTCATTCATTTATTCACTCATTCATTCATTTGGTCACCCATTCCTTCATTTATTCACTCATTCATTCATTTAGTCACTCATTCATCTATTCACTCATTCATTCATCTATTCACTCATTCATTCATTTATTCACTCATTCATTCATTTAGTCACTCATTCATCTATTCACTCATTCATTCATTTATTCACTCATTCATTCATTTAGTCACTCATTCATTCATTTATTCACTCATTCATTCATTTATTCACTCATTCAGTCATTTAGTCACTCATTCATCTATTCACTCACTCATTCATTTATTCACTCATTCATTCATTTAGTCACTCATTCATCTATTCACTCATTCATTCATTTATTCACTCATTCATTCATTTATTCACTCGTTCATTCATTTAGTCACTCATTCATTCATTTATTCACTCATACATTCATTTAGTCACTCATTCAGTCATTTATTCACTCATTGATTTATTCACGCATTCATTCATTCTTCATCAAGTATTAGGCATTTTGGCATGTTCCGATTTCAACAACTATGTTGATTTCGCCATCTAGATAATGATGATCATCTATGATGGTAGGAAGAGGACTCAAAAAGAGATTAGCCGATTATCAGCACTTCAATACGTTCTCTTCTGTAAGATTCGTCATGATTAATGACATGAAAACCGAGCGAGGTGACTCAAGCGGTAACTTTTGAGATTCGCATTCCGAGAGGTCCCGGGTTCAAGCAGCGTTGCCGGACAATTCGACTGGTGTTTTCCATGGTTTCCCTCAGTTACAAAGACAAATGGAAATATACATACCATGATTCATCACGGCCTAAATTAGCAATATCCTATCAGTTAGCCCTACATGAACACACGCTATCTACAACACACGACAATAGATAAATACTTGCAACGATAGTCCACGGCTTACTGATATACCTAAAAGATCGTATACACGCGATGTCACCTAGATGTTAAACTGTGTATAAATAAACTTCAATTTTAAAAGTGCATGAAAGAACCATTTTTATTCAAGTGGAATTTAATGTATATTGGTGATTCTACAATTAGAGGACACTTTCATGTCTTAGCTCCGTAAAATTGTTTACTGTTCTAGCAGAGAATTAAAAAAAAAATGTTCATTAAAAGCGTACACACCTTCAGTTTCCCCTAAGTTATATTGGAAAATTACTGCAAAATAGGAAGGATAAAAATAGTATATAAGCAATTTGTCATTAGCATGCATGTTCCTCATATACAGTAGCTCAGTGATGTCAAAGCAAGCGCATATTTCTGACCTTGACGTCGTGCGCGGGCATCAAGCGCTAGGTATGCTAGAAGGAATAAGCAGCCTGTTGGATTAAGAAAACAGTGGTGCACAAACTTCAAACGGAACGTGAAATTTTTATGTCGTTATTTTTATATGGCTTCTTTCTGTTTGTTATTTTCTATATTGTCTTTAAAACAAAAGTACTAACACCTATTTCTTAGCCTAATATTGCAGTTGTGTTTTAAACGTTAATAACATAATAAAGACTAAAGAAGGAATATTCACACAAATTCCATAATAACTATAACTATAGCCTACTGTACTAAGTGAATTAAACACATCATTCATAAAGAAAGTGTTATCCCAAAGAAAGACACTGAATATGACATGATAAGTTGAAACTGATATTGATGGTATCTTTAGCCTTATGAAAGTAATCAAAACAATATTATAGTACAAAGCAAAGTTGTCTAGGTATATGTTTTAACTGTAACTAATATTGCATAATAAAACTCTTATCGCATTATGCTTTTAGGTGATTTTGGTGCCCAACTTTCTGTTATCAGAATATTAAATTATCTCGAAATCTGCTGAAGCTATAGAGCTGACGTTTTACCAAACATAGGCACATATCTTTTGTTTGTGATGTAACAGTATTTGCTTTGTTAATTCATTTCCTTACAAACATTTTCCATGCGAATATTTTCAAACATTTTGATACACTATCTTCGGTAATGCGTTTTTACGATATATTAAGATTTACGAAAACATTGTTTCAGTACCTGTAAGGCTACTGAACAGACATACCTGAAAATTTCACTTTTCTGTAGAAAAAGTTGAGAAAATATTCCTTCTGAATTAAAAAGTAAACTTGTGAAAAATGAACATTAAAATTAAAACTTATATTCTTATAATGCATTTATACTTCTCAGACAAATTTAAAAATTAATATGGGTACAGTTTTAATAAGTTCTCTTCCCTTTATCCATTGAATCAGTGCTGGCCATCCCTGTATATAGCTCGACCAAGCGGCATATATCGTACAACCTCTTTCGTCTATCTCTTTTCTTTCCGCTGTAAAGCGCTCAGGCTCTCCTGGGCTCTAAAGCGCGCGCTTGCTCCTACGGGCATCAGTTGACATCACTACAGTAGCTTGTTGAAGATCACATGAAATATTTTCTCAAATGTCATGTTATTTTTCTGAAGTAAACGCATGTTTATTTCAATATATGTACTATAAAGAGTAATTTTTCCATCAATAAAAGAGCAATGAGGAGCTATTAAAGTTTTTCCTCCAAGTTTTATGTCATTAGCATGGTTGAATTAAATTTGACCACAGGAAGGAAGGGATTTTTTTTTTTTCCTTTTGTTAAATAGTATGTGTGGTAGCACAAGCTACAATGAGTGGCATTGTGTTGTGGATGAAAATTGAGAGACTGGTATTTCTACAAATATTTTTCTTCAGAAACTGTGGTCAGTATGTAAATTGTTTGTCATTAGCATGGACTATGTGTAATTCACTGTAATAATAGTAAAATTATGATACATAATACATTTACTTATCGAAATGTTCAATGCCAAGAACCCAAACTTGGGGGCAATACAATCTAATTTCTGAATAAAATATTCTTTATAAAATTAAAAATAGGAAAGGTATAAACATTGTTTCATAATTTTTACTCCTCTTGTGTGTGTTGATTTAGGTACAATTATATGTATATATTTATGTATTTTTTATTGGTGTATGTTTTGTCAGAATTATTTCTTACCAGAATTAGAATTTAGAATTTATAAAAGTTATATTACCGGTTGTTCTTTATGGTTGTGAAACTTGGACTGTCACTTTGAGAGAGGAACAAAGGTTAAGGGTATTTGAGAATAAGATGCTTCGGAAAATATTTGGGGCTAAGAGGGATGAAGTTACAGGAGAATGGAGAAAGTTACACAACAGAGAACTGCACGCATTGTATTCTTCACCTGACATAATTAGGAACATTAAATCCAAACGTTTGAGATGGGCAGGGAATGTAGCACGTATGGGCGAATCCAGAAATGCATATAGAGTGTTAGTTGGGAGGCCGGAGGGAAAAAGACCTTTAGGGAGGCCGAGACGTAGATGGGAAGATAATATTAAAATGGACTTGAGGGAGGTGGGATATGATGATAGAGACTGGATTAATCTTGCACAGGATAGGGACCGATGGCGGGCTTATGTGAGGGCGGCAATGAACCTTCGGGCTCCTTAAAAGCCAGTAAGTAAGTAAGTAAGTAAGTAAGTAAGTAAGTAAGTAAGTAAGTAAGTAAGTAAGTAGGCAAGTAAGAATTATATTCTCCCTATCACTGAAACAGGAAAGGATTTTAAAACATGCGTTCCAGAAGATATTGCTGGGAGGGACAGAGGAAAACCGCGGTAATCTCATGTGACCTTGGTATTCGAACCCCACACACATTTCCCGAGCCGCATGCGAAGGGCCGCAGAAACCCATATCGTTTGTTGCGTCACACGCAGTGAGGATGCCACCAGAAAAAAGGGGCGACAGTGGAATGAAGACCTAAGATACGAGGAGTATCATGAAATATTCATTACCTGCACTGCTAACACTTTCAGCGATATTAAAATGGTTCCCATTCGGCAGCGTGCAACAGCGGCCCAGAGCGCGCCTGGCGCTGCCATTAGCCTAATAATACACTGCACGTCTAGTTAAGCAAATGGCAGGCAGACAATCAGTTACAAGCACGTCGAGATTCTGGGTTCAATCCTCGGAACCGGAACTTACAGATGCAATACTTTTGGGTTATGCACCGTGTAGAAGATAGGCCTACCGTTTTATACAAACTCAGACCTTAACTTCCGATCACCAAGGCTGGAGTTCGTTCTTGTAATGAACTGAACTTGGATTTTAAATCATTAACCAGTCATCTGATTACTGTTGATGAATGGATATCGCATGTAACCTATACAGTATATAAATGCATTAATAGACAGGTCGTTGGATAGGTGACCAGCCGAGCGGGTTTATGAATGAATAAATGGGTGGGTGAATTAACGAATGAATTGATGGACGAGTGGATTGATTAATTGATTGATTCATTGATTGATTCATTCATTCATTGACCAACTTATAAATTGGTTGATCGATCGATTGATTGATTGATTGACTGGCTCATTGATTGACCGACTGACTGGTTGGCTGACTGACTGAATTGACTGACTGATTCATGCAATCATTCATTAACTGACTGATTCATTGACTCATTGACTTCGTGACTGACCGACTGATTGATTGGATTGAATGACTGATTTATTTCAGTAACTGACTGATTCATTGACTGACTGACTGACTTAATGACTGAGTTATTGACTGACTAATTGATTTACTGACTGACTCATTGATTGGCTGACTGATTAACTGAATGGATTGACTGACTGATTCATTCATTCACTAACTGACTGGTTGATTGCCCGACAGATTTAGTGACTCGCTGATTAATTGATTGATTGATTTATTGACTGGTTCATTGATTGATTCACTGACTGATTGGATTGACTGATTCATTCATTCATTCATTCATTCATTCATTCACTGATTAATTAATTATTGACTGACTTAGTGACTGACTCACTGATTCATTGACTGACTGATTTATTTACTTACTGACTGATTGACTCATTGACTGACTGACTGATTCATTTATTAACTGACTGATTCATTGACTGACTGATTTAGTGACTCACTGATTGAATGATTGACTGGCTCATTGATTGACTGACTCGCTGATTGATTCATTGACTGACTGATTTATATACTTACTGACTGATTGATTCATTGACTAACTGACTGATTCATTTATTAACTGACTGATTTCGTGACTCACTGCTTGATTGATTGGCTCATTGATTGACTGACTAATTCATTAATTCATTTACTGACTTAGCGACTGACTCACTGATTGATTTACTTATTGACTAACTGATTGGATTCATTGATTCATTCATTCATTCACTGATTAACTGACTTAGTGACTGACTGATTTACTGATTGACTGATTGATTGATCGATTGATTGACTTATTGATTGACTAACTGATGGATTGGGTTGACTGATTCATTAATTCATTAAGTGACTGATTCATTGAGTGACTAACTGACTTAGTGACTCACTTATTGATTGACTGTTTATTTATTGATTGAATGATTGATTTATGCATTCATTCATTGACTTATTGAATGTTTTATTTACCGACTGATTCGTTGATTAATTGATTCATTAGTCAGTCTTGGATAGCTGAGCATGGAATATGGCTAGATGGATTGATGTTTGCAGGAACTGATGGCTAGATGGATAGATGACAGAATGGGTGGGCTGATGGATGTGTGATTAGATAGGTGTGTGTATGGAGATGAGTAAGAGTGTGGGTAATGGATAAGTGGCTTAATGCATAAGTGGATGGAAAAATTAATGTATGAACCAATGAAAGGGTAGACAGATGACAGAATATATGACGAATGAATGGATTCATCTTGGAGTAAGTGCATCAGTGTGAAGATGATTGGCTAGCGTTGGGTTGGACAGAAAAAGAGGAAAACTGTGAAGGTGAGTGACAATGCATATACACTGCGATTACATAGATCACACCGAGGAGGTGGGTACAGAAGGTAACTGCATCAAACGGAGCCATATTTTTTCATTTTTACGTTGCCTAACCTTCGAAACTACACCTAAAGCAATTAGAGTGACTTTTACAGTAAGGCTAAAAGAGCTTTCCTATTCGTTGCTACAGGTAACGGAAAAGACAGGGCCCGAATAAATAGGAACAGTGCGAAGGTACTATTTTGAACACCCCTGTTTAATTTTAATAAAGCCAGAGACCATTATAAAAATTACGAAATCCCATATTAAAGCATCGAGGGGTCTGTGACGTCATGCTTCCGTCAATATACATTTCTGCCACTACAGAATTGTTGAGCATGCTCTTTATTCCACTTCGGACTGCAGTACAAGGAGACGGGGGTGGGTTTCATGGAGACATTTGCTGCGCATTCCAACGGCATCAAAAATTGGAGGAAAAGCTAATCTAGTTAGTTAAAGAACCGAGGGAAACGGGATAAGAAAATTTAGACACTAAAAAGACGACATAAGAGAGACTCAGTGAAAAGATGGAATGTGTCGGAAAAAAAAAAGAGGGTGAGGGGTGCGAAAGACGAGCAGGGAGGATTTCTGTTCATTCATGTGTTCTTATATTTTTTATGCTGCAGTGAAATTGAGAAGGCCCACAAATTGGATACACACCGGAAATAGTCAGTGAGAGGAAGAAAGAGAAAGAGAGAGAGATATTGAGAGATTGATAGATAATGGACTAGGGACGGACAAAAATTTGGCGGTTGACTGACTTTTAGGAGTTAAAGCACTTAAATACATGATTATATGGGTGATTCAAGATGCATCAAGATTATTTTGAGGCATTAGGAATAACATAGTACTCTCGTATGGTTTTCTTCTTTTCATATTTTATTGTATCATTATACGAAGCATAATTATTGGGTGAGCAATTTATCTCCCGGCCAGAAAGCGACAAGAGTTCCAATCCGTACTAGCGATGCGTAACGTAGGTGTAAATTCATAGCTTTCTGCCAAAGGGTGTCTTTCACTACAAACCCAGCATTCTCAAATATTTTTTGTATCCTTCCTCTTAGACCCAGCGTACGATCATATATCTTAATATCATCAGTGGGGGACGGATGTTGATGAAAAATCATCTTATTTTTCACATTAGAACAATGCCTATTAATATAGAAATCTTTTCTATGTTAATATAAACATAAAAAATAATTTCTTATATGGCATTGTTTGCATTTTTTTTACGTTTTTGAACTAATAGGTGATTTTTATTTTTTTCGACATTTTTTGGCCATTTTTAATACTCTGAAGAACTTTTAGATCATTTGGAACTCAATTCAGTTTTTTATTTACCGATAGATCTGTTAAATCATTTTCTAACCAAATAGGTCAGTAGTAATCACCTACTGAATAGCTGAATAACAGTGAAGTTTGAGTTTTATAGTTTGGAACAGACTCTAAAGTCCATCCCTCATTCCAATGAAGGCTTCACTTCACACAACAGAAGTAATATAAAATGCTTGACAGCAGCTTAATTTAAGTGAGGACTTTTACCGCTACTGTTCTTTTGTCGGTACGAGGGTGTCTTTAGAATTTATGTTTGGAAGGGAGGAAACTTTCACCGTGTCCTGGACAGGACGTTGTGTCCTCAACATGGTTCGTAAGAGATGTCTACTGCAATAGACAGTATTTTTAACACAAAGATTGCAAGAATGCACACTGTGCCCACAATTTGTTTTGTCATTCACATTCCCTCATCTGGAAGATCTAGTAACAAAAGTGAAGCGCGGAAAGAAGAGACAGAGAATGAAGGCACTGATATGGACCATCCCTGATTAAAACACATTGTAAACCCTCATTAAAATTTATACTTTTCCCTTAAAACCTTCATTTTGTTGCATGTTCTTTCCCTTTATTTTAGCCAAATTCCAGGAAGTTGCCTCCCGGCTCAGAGATTTGCAGGGCAGTCATTGAAACAGGGTGACTAACTTTTAAGAAGTTATGGTGGGAGTACGGTGAATAATATTTAAATGTCATTTTTTTTTTTAATTTTAAGTAATTTCTCCATTAGTTTAAGGGCATTTTAATGATCGTTTTAAGTAGATTTTTAGGTCATCAACATCCCCCCCCCCTGATCTTCTGTTCCGAATTGTTCTCCGCTTGCCATTCCTTCTAGTGCATCCTTCAGTAGGCAGTTTCTTCTTACAAGTAAACATTCTGATGGAGGGAAATGAAAAGTTAATTTTTTTCTTCCACCACGTTAATAATGTCAAAAGAAATGCTTATACAAATTTTGGCCACTCGATCGCAATTACGAGGCCGTCTAGAAAGTGATTTTCCCTGGGGCCGTTTACAGAAAAAAGCACAATTGCATGGAAAGATTTATTGAAACAGATACAGCAATCGTTGCACTATTTGTCAAAATATCCCCCACTGGAATTGAAACATTTGTCATACCATGAGATTATTTTTGTATCCTTGTGTCGTAGAAGTCAGCCGTCTGGAATCGAAACCAGCGTTTGACAGCCGTCTGCACCTCCCTGTCGATCCCACTATAAGACAAATGTCTCAGATGCGGTGGGGAATGTGTTGAAAAATAGCTCAATAACAAATTGCTATATATGTTGCAATAAGTTTTTCCAATGAAATTGTGTTTTCTTTCTGTTAACGCCCCCTGGCGAACTTATTTTTAGGGCCCTCGTAATTGTGGTCGAGTGGCCAAAATTTGTATAAGGACTTCTTTTGACATTATTAACACGGTGGAAGGAAAATATTTAACTTTTTTATCTGCTCTCATCAGAACGTTTCATTGTTAGCCAGAGAGCCATTCAATTCCTTCTTCTCTTTCTAATCAGTTTTTCTGCATTATTCTTTCTTCACTCAGTCCTACTAGCAAAGCTTAATTTCTTATTCTGTCTGTCCATTTCACACGTTTCATTCTTCTCTACATTCACATTTCAAATTCATTTAATTGTTTTTCTCCATTTCATCGTAATGTCCGTAATTAGAAGCAAACAATTTCAGAATTTTATTTTTAACGCAACATGTCTTTATTGAAAGTAGGCTACAAACGGGGGGGGGGAAAGGGTCAATTTTTGTAACAGAAAAATAATGACGTTATACATTGCTTCTCAACTGGTAGCGGACAACCCTTATGGTCGCCATGGTTTTCATTAAAGAGAGTCCATAAATCCGAAAGCATAGGAAAGTACCCACGAGGACAGAAGGTTCAAGTTGCTTAATAGCCTAACTACAGTAAAGTATAAATTAATTAAACATAGCTTATACACTAATATAGGCCTAATATAATATAAAAATTGGAAATTTATCTTTCGAAGAGGTGGAGAAGTTCAAATATTGGGAGCAACAGTAACAAATATAAATGATACTCGGAAGGAAATTAAACACAGAATAAATATGGGAAATGCCTGTTATTATTCGGTTGAGAAACGTTTATCATCCAGTCTGCTGTCAAAAAATCTGAAAGTTAGAATTTATAAAACAGTTATATTACCGGTTGTTCTGTATGGTTGTGAAACTTGGACTCTCACTTTGAGAGAGGAACAGAGATTAAGGGTGTTTGAGAATAAGGTGCTTAGGAAAATATTTGGGGCTAAGAGGGATGAAGTTACAGGAGAATGGAGAAAGTTACACAACACAGAACTGCACGCATTGTATTCTTCCTCTGACATAATTAGGAACATTAAATCCAGACGTTTGAGATGGGCAGGGCATGTAGCACGTATGGGCGAATCCAGAAATGCATATAGAGTGTTAGTTGGTAGGCCGGAGGGAAAAAGACCTTTAGGGAGGCCAAGACGTAGATGGGAAGATAATATTAAAATGGATTTGAGGAAGGTGGGATATGATGATAGAGAATGGATTAATCTTGCTCAGGATAGGGACCGATGGCGGGCATATGTGAGAGCGGTAATGAACCTCCGGGTTCCTTAAAAGCCAGTAAGTAAGTAGGTCCTATATATTTCTCATGCAGGCCTAAATAATATCAGAGGCGTGCAGAGATATGGCAACTGTAACATAGAATGAATTCACTTAAATGGATATATCAACTCTCAGAACACACGAATCTGGGCTGCAAAAATCCCCGAGGTACCAACTGCTTCATTCTTGGAAAATCGGTGTTCGTAACACATCGAAGAACTGCGGGGCTACTGTGAGGCTAATATTCTTCGATAGCAACACTAGATGGCGCTGTTTACAGAGGTAGAGCTCAGCTGTTTATGACTTCATTAGAACCTGATGAAAGTGACTGTTGGTTTCAGCAGGATAATGCAACGTGTCACACTTTTTGGAAAAGTATTTTCTGGACACACTGTATATGCAGCAATTTTTATCCATGAATGCATAAATAACAGGAGAGAGCTACAGACACACACGCACCTTTGTTTCCTATGAAGTGTATCAAGTGTGATGGCTTCAAATTTAAGATACTTGCAGGTTTGCATGCAGTTCCGGGAACTGAATGCAGAACATCCACTTCTGAGACACATTCCCCGCATTTCACTTCGTAACTTACGAAGCTGCAAGCTACATAAATAACAGTGATTTTTATCATTTAGTTAATTACCTTACCGTGTAGTCTTCACTTGCAAGTGGGACAAACAAACACTGCATGGCGAGAAATATCCCGCACTTAACCACTGCGTACGCTGTAATGAGGTGGTTTCGAAATGCTTCCGTTAAAACGAGAAAATATATTCTCGATGAGGACGTTTGTTATCGTACTTATGAAACAATCCCGTTGTCATGAAAACAGGCACAGTGGAAGCCGTCTGTTTGTTTCTTTGTTTGTTTCTTTCTTTCTTTCTTTCGTATCATTCACTCATTCTTCCTTCCTTTCTTTCTTTCGTATCATTCATCCATTCATTCATTCTTCCTTCCTTTCTTTCTTTCGTATCATTCATCCATTCATTCATTCTTTCTTCCTTTCTTTCTTCCTATCTTTCGTATCATTCATCCATTCATTCATTTCTTCCTTCCTTTCCTTCTTTCTTTCTTTCTTCCTCTCTACCTTTGTTTGTTTGTTTGTTTGTTTGTTTGTTTGCTTCTTTCTTTCTTTATTTTGTGTCATTCATTCATTCTTCCTTTCTTTCTTTCTTTCTTTCTTTCTTTCTTTCTTCCTATCTTTCGTATCATTCATTCATTCATCATTCCTTCCTTCCTTCTTTTCTTTCTTTCTTGTCATTCATTCATTCATTTATTCATTCTTCCTTCCTTTCTTTCTTTCTTTCTTTCGTGTCATTCATTCATTCATTCTAGGTTTTAAAATAATAAAAATTGAAAATAGAGAATTAAGGTAGTTATTAATGTATTCAGATAGCTATATTATTTAGTAAAGGTTCAGAAGATAATTTTGAGTTTATAAATTGCTTTACTAATATGTCTTAATTTCAATAATAATGCATTTGTAATAAATTCAGTAGGCATTATAATAGTAATGAATTGATAATGAGTACATGCGACACAATAATGAAACTAAATTGAGGTTGATTATGTAAGCAACTTGTCAAGTTTGTTTTTAAGCAGGTATGCGGTAGTCTTCATTGAAGTTACGCAAACGTTTCTGCTGACAAGGAAATATTGTAAGAAATAAAGACAACCTACATATAGAATGTATCGAGTCAGCTAATTCAGGTTCATGACTTACAGTATGTCGACATCTGATCACCAAATTGGAATAATAAGTTATTATTAAAGTAAGACCTAAATAATTACAATTAAATTGTGAAAAGGAGCAGATAAAATAAGGTTTAATTCTTAATGGTTATCACGATTGGTTTAAACATGCACTAAAACCAGACTTAAGTGCAAGTTTGAACCAATAAATTATTGAGATTTGCGATAAAATAATGAGTCTAGGAAATTGTATATTTAGTATGTAGAACTACATTTGTTTATAGATCTTTTGTTATATTATTAAGTTTTGTACTTGTGAACTATATCAATAAAATCAATATCCATTCATTCATTCATTCATTCATTCATTCATTCATTCATTCATTCATTCATTCATTCATTCATTCATTCATTCATTCATTCATTCATTCATTCAGCACTGTTTTAA
Source organism: Periplaneta americana (assembly GCF_040183065.1). Classification (NCBI taxonomy): domain Eukaryota; kingdom Metazoa; phylum Arthropoda; class Insecta; order Blattodea; family Blattidae; genus Periplaneta; species Periplaneta americana. The sequence continues at coordinate 23,588,374 of NC_091130.1, forward strand.
TAAAAATGAAACTAAATCAACAAAGCCTTCTTGATTAATAATAATCGTCCATAGAGTTCAATAAAGATTTATAGTTGGTAACAAGAGAACACCTCATAACACTACTGCCATCTAGCGGAATATTTGTAATGATGAGATGGTGCAATATTACAATTTCCAATACAGTTTAGTACATATTTTAGTAAGTCAATATTAATATTGTATTAGAGTACTTTATTTCTCGTAATCTTTAAATACTTTCTTCTAATCGTGTGATAGTCAATTGAATTCCACTAGAATTTTGATTTTCCCTAGATAATTCAAAACCTCTTGTGAGATTATTATAGATAAAAATTCTTAAAATAATAACCCAAACAATAAAGATTTAGTAAAGGAAAAAAGTCCTGTATTTTTTTTTTAACATTCCTTCATTCAATCTTTTATTTCTTCGTTTTCTTTTCTCTGTACAAAATATTATTGTTTTTATTCTTCATTCTTTCAATATCAATTCTCCGTTCTTTTTTCACATCTTATTCGTCCCTTCTGAATTGCACTTCTTTTTTCTCTCCTTTATTCTCTTTATCCTCAATTTTTAAATTCTGTGTTCCATTTTTCCTCATTTTATCCTTCGTTTCTGCGGTGTATCATTTCGCCTCTCTCGTCTCCGACTCTTCATACATGCGTGCTATGTGTCCACATCATCATCGCCCCGCTCTGTAATGAATCTCGGAGTTGCTGGTTTCGCTTTGTTCTTAGTTAAAATTCCTGCCTGACGAGCAATAAGTCATCAGTTGATTAGAACCAAGACACGACGAAGATGTGTCGCCTAGGCAATTAATCTTGGCGGAGACTTACTCCTCGTCGCCCCCCCCCCAGCCCACCCTCCTGCCCACGCTTACTACTCCATCAGTGGCGGCTCTACTACATCCAAAAAACTCAGCCCTGGATTCGACTTTTGACTAACATTGTACTTAGTTTATTAGCGGTCTATTGTTTAATAAACTAATTATTCATTCTCACCAATAGGATCCGGAGTTCGAGTCCTTGCAAAACTTGTCAAATTTTTTGTGAAAAAGGATGGAGCAGATGTTTTACATTGTTCCACTGATGCCATTTTAGCACATCTTCGAATCTGAATAATATGTGTGTGGTTGTGTATTGTAGATTAGTCTGTTACGCGGTGGTTCGGGTTCGAGTCCAGGTCAGGCCTACGATTTTTCATTGACTATTAGACTTTTACTATGTCATACTACTTTTGACCAATAAAACGGTACGAAAAGACGTGTTTCAACCAATCATGCCTGTTTATCGCTACAATTTTATCATTTCCCTAGCATTTGTTTGTTTTTATCTCTTCCCTACCATTTGTTTCTTTTTATTACTCCCCTAGCATTTGTTTATTTTTATCACTTCCTTAGCATTTGTTTCTTTGTTTTCCACCATTTAAAACTGCAGTCTCTTTACGGTACTATAAAACATGCTATGCGATCGTCATTTGTTTACCACTTTATAGTCAACTGAAAATGGTGGCTCCGTTCAAACGTATTGGTGAAGCTAACATTAGTAAAACAGAATCTTAGTAAGTCAATTAATACCTATTTTATTGTATTAGAGTACTTTATTTCTTCTAATCTTTATATACTTTCTTCTAATCGTGTAATAGTCAATTAAATTCCACTCGAGTTTTGATTTTCTCTAGACTATTACACTTTTTCTACGTCATATTACTTTTGACCAATAAAACGGTACGAAAGGACGTGTTTCAACCAATCATGGCTGTTTATCGCTAAAATTTTATCACTTCACTAACATTTGATTATTTTTATCACTTCCCTAGCATTTGTTTCTTTTTATTACTTCCCTAGCATTTGTTTCTTTGCCAACATTTCAAACTGTAAATTCTTTGCGGTAGGCCTATTATAAAATAAGCTTTGCGATCGTCATTTATTTACCACATAGTCAACTGAAAATGAGCCTCCGTTCAAACGTTTTGTTGAAGATGACATTAGTGAAATATAATTTTAGTAAGTCAATTAATATTTTTTAGAGTACTTTATTTCTTCTAATCTTTATATACTTTCTTCTAAATCGTGTAATAGTCAATTAAATCCCTCTCGAGTTTTGATTTTCTCTATAGAGGATTCCACGTTAAGAAAAAAGCATTGCTTTTATAGGCCTTGCCTAATACATTGTACAAGCTATGTGGTAGGTAAGCGTTTCCATGGCAACTGGTCATTTGATGGAATAGCCCCATATTCTCAATGCTTTTTTCTTAAAGTGAAATCCTCTATAAATAAATCAAAACCTCTAGTGAGATTACTGTTAAAAAATCTATGGTGGCAAGGTCTCAATTGAAGTTTTTCTCGAAATTCTCTCTTTTCCGCAATATAGACACTGCCTCCTTTCCAGTGAAAGAAGAAAATCTACTTTCGCTATCTTCTCTCCTTAATTTGTGTCTATAGTTTCGATTTTTTTTAGGCTAAGTGAATGACACGTCAACAGAATTCACTATTCTATTTTTGGGAATGAAGGAAATACAAATCCGCCACTGCTGCAAGTGGAGGATCGCCGTGACAGGGTAACATCTTAGAGAGTAATTGATGACGACGACCTCGAAACTGAAGGAAAGGTTCGCAGGGGGGCGGACATTGCGGTTTTGCTTTCGCAACCTCCTGGTAGCTACAGTGCAGTGTACAAGTGGACAGTGACTCGTGACAGGTGACCAGAGCATAACTGCTGCTTCTGCGCAGACGGCCAGGATTTACAGCATCACTTTGCTTCCGCGGCCTTCGCTTCGTCAGATACAAATCAGATGGAATCAGATTCAACTCCCGGCAGCGGAATAAAAATTTACCTCAATTTCATGAAGACTGGGTGTCAGTTTTGTGTTTATTTTTTAAGTGGGTTACTTTTCGACGCTTTCTCAACATCTCAGGTTATTTAGCGTCTGAATGAGATGAAAGTGATAATGCCGGTGAAATTAGTACGGGGTCCAGCACCGATATAAAATTTATTTATGCTCGACCATGCCGAAATGTAGTAATTATACACCTGGTAGCAGCCCTTTAATGGACCTTAATAAAGTACACCTATTCATTAAAGTTCAGGTGTTTCACCAATCAGAAAATACCATTGTAGCAATATGAAAGCGCAAGTATCGATTATTCTCGGATATGCAATCGAAAGACAACTAGCGCGAGATTAGACAATATTAAACTCGGTCGAAGAAAATAACTTACAAATTAACATCAATTCACCGTCATCTTCCAGCCTTTCACAAAGCACATTCCCACAAATTCATTTCACCAATTGCCGGAAAAAATCAATATGGTCGAGCATAAAAAGTCGCATGAAACTTGACTATAATGGTAATTAAGACGCTCGTATGAAAATTATGAAACTCGCTTGCGTTCGTTTCATAAACATACTCGCGTCTTAATTACTACCATTATAGGCTCGTTGCATAATGTACTATTATGGGACGAGAAGATCCTATAGAGTTTATATATATATATATATATATATATATATATATATATATATATATATTATTTTATTTATATTGTTTGATTATTTTATTTAATATCTAATATATTTTGATTTTGTATTTTTTTTGGGGTAGTGATATTAATTCTATATTTTTCTATTTTAAGTTTTCTTTTATTTCTTTTATATTTATATTAAGATTATTAATTATAACCCAAATTGCATTATTAATTCTAGAATCAGCAGCAGCTATTATTCAATCATATGTATTTGCAGTATTAAGAACATTATATTCTAGAGAAGTAAACTAATGACATATACCCAGCATTTGCTCATATTGGGTTGAGGAAAAACCCCGGATAAAACCTCAACCAGTAACTTGCCCCGATCGGGATTCGAACCCGGACCACCTGGTTTCGCGGCCAGACGTGCTAACCGTTACTCCACAGGTGTGGACTTTTGTGTTTATTTTGAATGCTAATATACAGGGTGGAAGTGAAATAGCCTTACAGATTTTCAGAGCGAATAGCTCATATTGCATGTAAAACAAACTGTAATATCATATTCGTGGAAAGATAATAGTTTTCTACAGAAAAAAATGTTTTTTCCCAAATGTTTAATAACCTCTTATTCGTGACTATTGCGAGTAGGATGGTGAATTCCCTTCATATCGATAGGATATCTAATTTATCCCTATGGCGTATTTCAAGCGTGGATGATTTTCGTGTAAATTTAATTTTAAAACTCTCTAATTAAAGCTACAGCACGATGCGAGCAAGACTAGAATACAATGTTTTATTTTCGCTGGCAGAATTCTCGTGACAAGAATATTGTACGAAATGGAACTATAAAAATTGGAGATTTATCTTTCGAAGAGGTGGAAAGATTAAAATATCTTGGAGCAACAGTAACAAATATAAATGATACTCGGGAGGAAATTAAACGCAGAATAAATATGCGAAATGCGTGTTATTATTCGGATGAGAAGCTTTTGTCATCTAGTCTGCTGTCAAAAGATCTGAAAGTTAGAATTTATAAAACAGTTATATTACCGGTTGTTCTGTATGGATGTGAAACTTGGACACTCACTTTGAGAGAGGAACAGAGATTAAGGGTGTTTGAGAATAAGGTTCTTAGGAAAATATTTGGGGCTAAGAGGAATGAAGTTACAGGAGAATGGAGAAAGTTACACAACGAAGAGCTGCACGCATTATATTCTTCACCTGACATAATCAGGAACATAAAATCCAGACGTTTGAGATGGGCAGGACATGTAGCACGTATGGGCGAATCCAGAAATGCATAAAGTGTGTTAGTTGGGAGGCCGGAGGGGAAAAAGACCTTTGGGGAGGCCGAGACGTAGGTGGGAAGATAATATTAAAATGGATTTGAGGGATGTGGGATATGATGATAGAGACTGGATTAATCTTGCTCAGGATAGGGACCAATGGCGGGCTTATGTGAGGGCGGCAATGAACCTCCGGGTTCCTTAAAAGCCAGTAAGTAAGTAAGTAAATAAGTAAGTAAGTAAGTAAGTAAGTAAGTAAGTAAGGCAGAATTAAAGCCATAATGTCTTCTCTTGTACTAAACCAACCTTAATCAATACAATAGTGACAAACATATTTGAAATATCAATATTTACAATACACTAGATTCTCCAGCAATATTCTTCAGTTAAGTTTTAACGACTAGTACATGTTTATTTAATTTGAGATAAAACCTATAAGAAAAAGTAATGACTTTATTTGTGAACTAAAGTAATTCAATTATGTCTATATCCAATACGTAAGGAATTATAATTAAGTTGAAATAGCTAGTTGGTTAAAATGATGAGAATTAATTTAATAGAAGTTTAATAGAACTATGTTATAAGAAGCAAAATTGTAAATCTAAAATATATTTATATAATGAGAATATTAATGTAATGAGATTTTGCCATTAGAGGTTTTGAATTCTATTTAGAGAAATTAATGGTAATAATAAGAATGGACAGATGTTAGTTTCATTATAGGTAACAAATTTTGATCAGTAATTAATCTGTTAAGTAAGAATTTATGTAATTTTGACCTAAATGAAGTTATTGTCCAACAACCCCTTACATCACTCGGAAGCGAGTTCCAATTTCTAGCAACTGAAACTGTATAGGATGAAGAATATAAAGATGTCTAGTGTTATGGTATAATGAGTAAATTGTTATGATGAGACCTTGTGCTTAGCTGATGATATGCGGATAAATTTTGAAAACGAGAAGCCAAATAGATTGGGGTAGCGGTGCGCAGAATTTGAAATAAGAGAATAAGAGATCGTCGATCTCGTTCGTTGACCCCTTCCATCTGTGGTGTTTCATTGCCACATAATAGGGAAGAAATGACAGTTTTTATAATACGAGTATGTATAAAAGTTTTCAGAAGTGTCTTCCCTAAAGTACGAATTTTCCCTAATGAGCTTCCAGTTATGCCAGAGAAGTGCCTAAATCTATTTCGCTTGTCTTGCACATCTCTATGATTGTAGAACTTCAATTCACAGCCTTGGAACCACATTTACAGGAGCATCTGTAAGAATTGCTGCTCGAATTTAGTGTAAATATGACACGCATAATACATAAATGTTTCAAATTTTATGACATTCTGCGAGATCAGAGATAGACACACATACTGCAGAGCAGGTTTCCTAAGAGTACTCAAGCTCCCATTGCTATAATTCCACTGATGCTCCCAATATCGCCACACAAGCGCCGCGCCGCGTCTCCTGATCGCAATGTCAGACGCATCCGTATGGATGGGATTATAATGACGATCGCTTGTTGGAGGTCGATGATAAATTTTGACTCATGTCTCTCGAAACCGCCCGAGAGCTGTTGTTACTCGAGGGTGCTTCAACTTTCTTTCTGAGCGTCTCAACTTCCGCGCCACTCAGGGGTGGAACAGCCCCACCCTTACCTTTGCACGCTAACCCAGGGATGTCAGAGCACCTGTAGTACATGCTCATACTGTATGGTGGGGCTGAATGAACTCATGATTTCAAAATCATGAGTTCCTTTCGCCTCTTCTTGTAAAAGAAATACAAATCGAATAAGATTCACTTTTTAACAAGATAAAGTACAAACATCGCTCTTAAGGGAATATTGTGCCGATTCTTGAGAGCACGTAATGCAGGCGCTTTTGACATCCGTAAGCTAACCCTTCGCTAAAATTTGCTGTACATTATCATATTATACTCTTTGTGAATGTCCTAGCAGTTTCCAAGGTATGAAGTTTAAAAAAAGGGGGAAATTTTGTTATTAGTCGGTTTATCTGTAACTCCCAAATGGAGGGAGTTATAATTATAAAGTGTGCACAGCTGCGTCCCCCTTAACACTGTAACTCCAAGATCGCAGCTCCATTCAGATGTTACAGATGAACCGACCAATAACAAAATTTCCCCATTTTTGTTTAATCTTCAAACCTTAGAAACTACTAGGACATTCACAAAGAAAATGTTTACAAATATTTGATCTTTACTGATTTAAAGAGTAATATATCCTACATCATCAAGCAAGAATTGAGAACCGTAGGTGTAATTATCTTATTTTTAACAATAGCTACAGCTTTTATAGGATATGTTTTACCCTGAGGAAAAATATCACTTATAAATTCTCTATAAGGACTAATAGTTAGGCCTATGATATAAATACCGAAATTGCACTAAAAATTAATATTTCCTATTGTTAATCAACAGTGAAAAACATTGTTAGTTTCCCTAATAATTTAAGGCCAGAGCAGCATTTTATAAGAATTATAAGGTGTCCCTAAACTTTCTGGCAATACTGTATTTTCAGTTTCAATTTCATTTTCCTAATACTTGTAACATAAAATATAATATCACAGATAAAATTTTGCTCACCCCTGAAAGAGTAGAACTCGTGCTCAGTGGCGGACTCCTGATTTTTTTCCCTCAACTAATTGAAGCAGAATTGCTGGGTAACTTTCGGCGTTGGACCTCAGACTCATTTCACCATCATTAATTCACATACCCATACCATAGTCCGGGTTAAGTTCACGGTGCGGCGTGCTGTACTTGTATAAGAGCGCGGCCGTTCGGCTACCCAATCATTCACAGAATAGGAATGGTAAGCACAATAAGCCTCAGTCTGCAGTGTAAGCCTTCGGGTCCCTCCTTCGTGTACGAGAAAAAGAATGCTGGGTAACTTTCGGCGCTGGGCCCTGCACTCATCTCACTCAGACGCTAGGTAACCGTAGCAGTTGATACGGTGTCGTAAAGTAACCAATTAAAAACTCATTGGAGTCATATAGATGTGTAAATCATTTCGACTATCAATTGAGGGGGTCACAAGCAAAGGGGCACAAGTGACATTTCTAAAAAGAAAAAATACTAGTTAAGTGCATCCAGGGTAAGCTTTTTTTCAGTAGGTTATTTTACGATGTTTTATCAACATTTTGGGTTATTTAGCGTCTGAATGAGAAGAAGGTGATAATGCCGGTGAAATGAGTCCGGGGTCCAACACCGATAGTTACCCAGCATTTGCTCATATTGGGTTGAGGGAAAACTCCGGAATAAACCTCAACCAGGTAACTTGCTCCGAACGGGAATCGAACCCGAGCCACCTGGTTTCGCGGCCAGAAGCGCTAACCGTTACTCCATAGGTGTGGACTTCAGGGAAATCTAAAGCATAAACAATTTTAGTGGTAAAGGGATATACAGAGTGTTTCCGAGGTGCTGTTACAAACTTTCAGAGATGTTGGCGAAGGGCACAAGTATCAATTTGAGATAAGGAACCCTGGTCCGGAAATGACAGAGTCGAAAGTTACAAGCAAAAACAGTTCTGTGGAAATGAAATAATTTTATTCCTCTGTACACCTTATTTATGTGTATTTATCTGTACATCTTACACATACTGTATTCATCTGACGTTGTTTACGTTGTCTACTTACTGTACAGTATTCCATTCAGTGCGCTGTCTGAGGGATGGGGACAGGAAACTACACTAAAGCAATGCAGATAGCGTAATGTGTAACGGATATGGTCGTCCTGATATGCACGTCTGTAGACAGCAGTGTATGTGTACAAGTTGCAGTGTCCAGTCGATCAGTCCTAGTGAAATGGAGAAGTACACGAGAGCGGAATAAGCAGACCTGATTTTCGAATACGGATGAGCCAATGGGAACAGTAGACAAGCTCACAGATTGTATCGGGACAAGTACCCACGTAGGAGACATCCATCCCATATCATTTTTCCATGACTATACCAAAAGTTAAGGGGAGAAGGGCACGTGGTGCCAAATTACAATTCCATTTCCACATAATTTATTTTTGCTTATAATTTTCGACTCAGTCATTTCCGGACCATGGTTCCTTATCTCAAATTGATACATGTGCCCTTCGCCATTATCCCTGAAAGTTTGTAACACCATCTCGGAAACACCCTGTATTTTAACAACATCATATATTAAAATTTAAAAGTGAAACTTCAAGGAATTAACGAAAACTTAAACGTTTTCTCAAAAGCAACTAAAATGCACTTATACCCCCTTTGCTTCTGAACCCCCTCGACTGCGCTGTTCTTTCGGGGCTAGGTCTAATAGAATGAGGAAGCGATTATGAAGTATTTAAATGCGGGGAATATGAAGAAATTAAAACAACAACCAACAGGATTACAACGAAGAACTAAACACAATCAAATACATACCACAAGAAAACGGATACAACCCCAACATAATAGACATAATACGTAAGACAAAACAAAACCACAAAAAAACAGAAGAATACAACACAAACACAAGAACACAAAAAATACATCACACTAACATACGAAAACAAAAACACACATAAAATTGCAACCTCATTCAAGAAATTAAATTACAATACCGCATACAGAACAAATAACACTCTACAAAAACATCTCAACACACAAACAACACAAACAAACAAATACAACCACACAGGCGTATACAAACTCAAATGTATCACCTGTAACTACTTCTACATAGGACAGACAGGCAGATCATTTCAAACACGTTACAAAGAACACATCACAGCCATAACAAAATTACAAAACACTTCCACATATGCAGAACACATCACAAATGCCAACCACACCTACAGAGACATCAACACAGACATGGAAATACTACACATCCAACCAAAAAGCCAGAAACTCAACACACTAGAACAATATGAAATATACAGACACACGAAAACACACCCCAACGATATTCTCAACACACAACTCAATTTCAAAACACATACACTCTTTGACTCTACACTACGAACGCACCCACACAAGAAACAAGAGGCGCCAAGACCAACAACGACCAGTTCCGAAGATGACCGAAAATAGGTCGAAACATGTTAACAAGATACGTTAAAATTTAACACAAGAAAGTTATCATACATATTCCGAAGTGATACAGTGTTAAAAGTTGTGTAATCAAGATGTATAATTAAAACAAATATCAAACTTTCATTTCAAATCCCAAATATCGTTGTGATTCCAACCATGCTCACAATAACAATCACGAACAGCAAAAACGTTTCACGCAGTTAATTTATTTGACGATTCCTCGGTAATTTCTTTTTTCTTTTGAAAATTTTAAATCGCATTTTTTTACTGTATTTTCGTTCAATAATTTAGCATTTTAGATACCCCTGTTCCACGTAATGACGCGGAAACTTTTTCCCCGAGTTGTTTTTCTTTGCCGTGTTCTGTCCTGCCATGTTTGCAGTATGTAGAGTCCCCACTCCCCTTCCTTCTTTCCCTCATTCTTCGCGCTTCTTATTCTTTTTCTCGGTGTCATCTTCATCTTCCCCGTGTTGCCTCCCTCTTATTTCTCTTCATTTCCAGCTTGCCGCTAACTAAAAGTTTCTCCGCCCCATCATCATTAATATCACTTTATTTCTCAGTTTTTCCGCGCAATTTGTCACACGTTTCTATACTTCATTTCTCATTCTAGTTTGTTACTATGCACCGTAATTGTCTTCACTCCCGTCAAGCCCGACCCATCTATCATTATACTTCTGTTCTCTCGTGTTGTCACTCCGGATAATCATAGCCAGAGTTAATTACTCTCAGACCGTGTTAAAGTGCACGGCTCCAGCGAAAAAACTAGACGGGTCTTCGGTTCGCGTCATCTAACACGTTTCGCGGAACTTCAATGTTGATTGAGCATTAATTTCTTACATGTATTACTTGCTAAGGAATACTGATATACAGTTAGCTTCGAATCTTCGTTATAAACTGCCACTTACAAACATACAAGATCCTGGAAGCGACTTTGACTCGCTAGGGCAGCGGTGGCGAAAATATAATCGTGAGCCGAGCCACTGTGTAACCTGCAACGTGAATAGCACCTATGGAGGAAGGCGGACACCCGAAGAGGAAGTTAAGCAACTGTCTGACTTATTAACGGATTTTCATTTTCCTTACGTCAAGCACTTAAATATAATTTTATACAGTACAAGGCTACAAACTAATGTTTAGTACGTGTAACGAAGAAAGAAATGAACAATAAATGAACAATATCACAACCTAAAATTAACTGTTTTCAGAATGTCTCTGCGAAAAAGTTTCAAAATCAGGAATTATATCACTTACTGCCAGTCGTAGTTGATCACGAAGGTATTCGTCTGTCAGTGTGATCTAAATTTGGTTTTTACTATCTTAATTGTTGAAAATAATGTTTCACAAACGTAAGTTGTAGTGAACATGGCTTCAACAGAGCAAGCTTCGGATATTTATTTTTTGGCAAAGATTTGAAAGTTCAACATTTGTCAAGTCCTTACATCTAGCTTTCATTTGACATCACATAATAAATCAGTGAGTTCAAATTGAAGAGCTAACCGCATTATTCGTACATCTGCTGAAAAAGGATGGACGTACAGAGATGATGATGATGATGATGATGATGATGATGATGATGATGACAACAACAACAATAACACTTAACCTTTTAATGTTTCGTCAGTAACATGTAATATAATGCCGTTTTATGTTATACAACCGTTTTCCTCGTAATACTTGTGACCAAATCATACATTTAATATTCTCATCATATTGACAGCAAAAAAATGCGTCCTCCCATCCTACTTGGAACTTTCGTACATGGTTTCGAGAGAGACATATGCCAGTCGCAGGTCAGAGACAAATACAAATGGAACGGAGTTTGACTCCAGTGAGTGAGAGGGTGGGGGTTGGCGGAGGTTAGAAGAAAGCGAAATGCACAGCTATCACTGCAAGCCACAATGTCTCGCAAGTCACGTTCTCGCCACGGCTGCTCTAGGGGAGTCCGGTGCTTCAAGGACTAGCGAGTAACGGCTCGCAAGGCCACCGGCCGCAAGTATACTAAATTCTAAAACTTGACGCTTAACTAAGCAAGAATTGAAGAGAGCAGAAGCTCCAAAGTAGCTAGAGATTGATATAATTGACAGAGCTAACGGCTTCGAAGCTGGGTACCTGGTTCTAATGAAGTGCATAGGTAGCAATATAGCATGGAGGCATGAGATAATTACTCTGCCTGCCATAATAAAATTCACTTCAAATTAAATTCCCCAATGTAAAAAAACTTTATAAACAAATCCGAAAGCCGTTACCGTATTCAGCCATTCCAGGCAAACTGGGAATTCAAATGAAAAACTCTTTTTCACAAATATTGTTTATTATTAGCGTAAGGCATAGATAACGCTCTAAATTTAAATATCCTAATGTTTTATTTTCAAAAGGAAAATATTTTACAAGTTTTATGGGCATTGGATCTAGAGGTTTTGGCTACTTTTTGTTTCCTTACAGTTTGCAGCACTTTACTCATAGAGAGACCAGCTGTTAATGTATATTTTTCAAGGAGCTATTGTCGAAGAAATATTTCGAGAGCCTGCACTGTTAATTCCAGAGCTCTATAGCCCTATTGATGAATTGTTTATGCTTGTAATTTGAAGTAATTTGCATGATATGTATTACCAATGTCTGTATATCTCAACTGATTGAATTCTTTATGCCTTTAAATTGAATTAACTTACTTGCTATGTATTATATTTTATAGCTCAACTGATGAATTATCGTTTGCGTTTGTAAATTTAATAATCTGATTGGCTAATGTTTTCTACATGAATACTACAGACACCCCTACCCCAGTTAACTGTACTGAGAACCTATCCCTCTCTTCCCCAGCTCTCAGAGTTGTAGAACTGCTCGTCGAACATTATCACTAGGCTTCGAGACTTCGGACCCGATAGAGCAGTTCAATGGGAAATCCGCATAACGCCGTACTGAGTATAGTGGTAAAGCGTACAGTGGGTGGGGGTACTGTAGAATGAATGACAACAAATACGCAAAGAAAAACGCTCTGGATTTGAAGGTTCTGACTAATAATTTGGTTTTCATATAAACCTCTTTTCAAACTGTGTCTGAAACTATTACACGGTTAGAAAAGACAGAGCAAGAGATGCCGGAAGCCCTCAAATTAATTTAGAAAATGACGCAGAGAATTAATGAGACACCAAATACACCGGTTACTGAACGTGTAAATAGAAGTGGAAATAAATTTTATATAAAAATAACGGATATGGAACATTGTGTAACATAAACAGCAAATTAGTGGACATAGAGTCACCCGAGAATAAAGGACTGTGTCTTAGACACTGCAATGATGTTAGGTTTTTTCGTTTTGCTCCTATCACGTCATGCGACGTAGAGCGCAGCTTTCTACAGTACAAACTTTGGCAGATAACCGAAAAAGATTTACGTTTGAGACACTGAGAATGTATCTTGTAGTAGGTACATTGCAATTCGGTACTGTAACTGCATTTCCTAAAGATGACCAATAGGATAAATGAAAAAAATTAAAATTGCTACATGCTTATTTCCACCATTAACACTGTGTATAATTAAACACAAATGCTTATAAAAGACAGGAGAATAAATGCTTTTCACATTCTTTTGAAACTGTCATTATGTAATGTACATTTACTTTCAGAATGTACATATGTGTGTGTTTCCCCATACTACCGTACTCTACTCTAAATAGCAACGTTGTTACCTCAACACTTCTGGCAGATAACCGAAAAAGATTTGCGTTTGAGACATTGAGAATGTATCTTGTAGTAGGTACATTGCAATTCGGTACTGTAACTGCATTTCCTAAAGATGACCAATAGGATAAATGAAAAAAATTAAAATTGCTACATGCTTATTTCCACCATTAACACTGTGTATAATTAAACACAAATGCTTATAAAAGACAGGAGAATAAATGCTTTTCACATTCTTTTGAAATTGTCATTGTGTAATGTACATTTACTTTCAGAATGTACATGTGTGTGTTTCCCCATACTACCGTACTCTACTCTAAATAGCAACGTTGTTACCTCAACACGTCTCTACCTACCTGCATCGAGTCAACAACCTATACTGCATGCACAGTAAACTTATTGTATCGGGTCCAAAGTCTCGAAACCTCATTATCACCAAGACGCTTGAATCAAACGCGCATGTTAAGTGCACACTGTACGATTTTACTCATAGTTCGCTGCATCAGATCTGATCTTGGTTGAACTTAAAATTCCTCAAGAAGTCAAAATACATTTCAACCCTTAAATCACTTGAGTATGAAAACATCAGTGTACACGTGGGTTGGTAAGCCTGTAAGATGTCAGTCCCGGTTAAGTGGGAGGAGTGAGGGACGACGCATGAAATAATAGGAACATAATCTCTCCGGACAAGTTAAGGGATAGCATTTTATATTTCGACTTAATAATGTGGCATAAGATCGGACAGGAAACAAGTTGCTTTTGTGGCCATGGAAGCCGCTATCGCCTTAACCTAGCAGACGATGTCATACCCCACGATCTGCACTTTGTCATAGCTCCGATAGGCTACTCAACTTCACAGCCACTTGACCGTATATCACGCTTGTGAGACCATTTTTTAATTGTCACCCCTAACCATGCGAGAAAAGGCGTACTTGGGGTCCCACAACATAAATTACCTGGGAGCTCGTGGTAGTCCATATTTCTTTACACACACTTCTGTTTTCAAGAGCCTTGTCTCCAAGACGACCAAAACAACTGATAGTTATTTCTTCTTCCTGTAGATATAGTGCTCAACATATGGTACCGATGCACAGTGGAGTGCTTTTATAGAGACAATTTGATCGTATAAAAGCAAACCGCCGGTTTTGATGCAGGAGGAATCTATATTCATCACTTTCCATCCAAGCATCAAGTAGCCTTTATCATAAACACGTAAGTATTTATAATAGAAACAGCTTAAGGGGACAGGCAGATGAAAATTCATCATTTCTGACCAACGATCACACTTTTCATTTATAATTTTTCTTAGAAAAAAGTAACATGCTTTAAATAATGTATTCCCAAAGTTTCATCAAACATACAGCAGAGTTCGTATAGGTTAGTTTCTGTCAGATGCGTTTCCAATTCATTGTGGATTAAAGCAAGGAGATGCACTATCACCTTTACTTTTTAACTTTGCCATTAGGAAAGTCCAGGATAACAGAGAGGGTTTGGAATTGAACGGGTTACATCAGCTGCTTGTCTATGCGGATGACGTGAATATGTTAGGAGAAAATCCACAAACGATTAGGGAAAACACAGGAATTTTACTGGAAGCAAGTAAAGAGACAGGTTTGGAAGTAAATCCCGAAAAGACAAAGTATATGATTATGTCTCGTGACGAGAATATTGTACGAAATGGAAATATAAAAATTGGAAATTTATCTTTTGAAGAGGTGGAGAAGTTCAAATATCTTGGAGCAACAGTAACAAATATAAATGATACTCGGGAGGAAATTAAACACAGAATAAATATGGGAAATGCCTGTTATTATTCGGTTGAGAAGCTTTTATCATCCAGTCTGTTGTCAAAAAATCTGAAAGTTAGAATTTATAAAACAGTTATATTACCGGTTGTTCTTTATGGTTGTGAAACTTGGACTCTCACTTTGAGAGAGGAACATAGGTTAAGGGTGTTTGAGAATAAGATGCTTAGGAAAATATGTGGGGCTAAGGGGGATGAAGTTACAGGAGAATGGAGAAAGTTACACAACACAGAACTGCATGCATTTATTCTTCACCTGAAATAAGTAGGAACATTAAATCCAGACGTTTGAGATAGGCAGGGCATGTAGCACGTATGGGAGAACCCAAAAATGGTTAAAAAGTATTATTTGGGAGATCGGAGGGTAAAAAGATCTTTGGGGAGGCTAAGACGTAGGTGGGAGGATAATATTAGTATGGATTTTAGGGGTGGGATATGGTGATAGAGACTTGATTAATCTTGCTCAGGATAGAGACGAATGGCGGGCTTATGTGAGGGCGGCAATGAACCTCCGGGTTCCTTAAAAGCCAGTAAGTATGTAAGTAAGTATTCCCAAAGTTTCAGGTAGTTACGACGTCTGAAACTGGTCATAAATCAACCATATTTAAACAGCTGCGCTGTAAATGTCTCATGCATAAAAACTTTAATATGCCATTTTTGACACTTCAGTTTTTAAGATTATATATTTTAAAAAAATGCTAACACTTCCACAGAAATTGTACTAGAAAGCTGAATTTTTATACATGCTTATGAAAGCATGATAATGTATTCTGTGCGTCCATTTTTCTCTAGTCCTTAAACTATATAGCTCAGAAATTATTAAATTAATGTGTGTACTAAAATACTTAGAATTTTACAAACCTCACGAAGTAATATGTTTTAAAATAAAAACACTGAACTGCAAATGCCCAATTTTGCTTAACATACAATACTAGATTGAAATAAAAAAAACCGACTTGAATGTGAAAATTTGGAAAAAGTTTTAGCTTTTTTTGGAATCATACTTGTTTTCAAATTTCAAAAATAATTCCTGAAATATTGAAACAAATGGGACAACATTTTTCCTAGTCGTTTTACATATAGAAGAGAAGAGTAAAATTAATTTCCACATTTTTAGCATCCATATTTCCTAAAAATTAAATTTTTATCTGCTTTCGCCCTTAATTGTATAACTGGCATTCAGAAACTAAATTCAAATTTTTATTACAAAATTAAGATACATAGTCTTAGGCTAATATTCTTGCCCTACAAATTGTAATTGTGCATGTTTGGAAGAAACTTCATAAGTTAAATCCTCATGTATTATCACTGATCAATAAACAGGTTGAAGCGTAAATAATGTCATTAATTCCAAAGAATTATTCTTTGAGATATTTCAGACAAAAAAGTTTAATACAATTTTGCTCGTTTCTGCTTCCTTTTCGAGAAAAAAAAATTGTTTTATGTGAAATATTAAGCGTATTTTGGGAAAGCCATTGATTCAATTCCCAATATGCTCAGTCAACGTAAGAGAGCAATGTATAATGATAATGAATTATTGAAATAATCTTAGTTTTGTCCTCCAAATGTGCAGAATTTTGATCCGAACAAATGTAACATTATAAAATTCCTTTGCAGAACGAAAAGTCACATTACTTTGACTCAAATTTCTGCACATTTAAAAGACAAAACTAAAATTCTAATAGGTCCACTTAATTTTTCTCGAAGCTACATTTCTTACATTTTCTAGTTTCATCATTACTGCAAAAGCTATTACAGGCAAAACATCAAAATTCAAAATGGAAAAAATCATTCAAAGATCCAAAACTAATTCCTGATCTACCTCGAAAATCTGCCATGGCCATGTTTAGATTGATTACTGGTCATGATTGCCTCAGTAAACACCTCCATCGTATTGGAATACTGAATTCACCTAAATGCTTACTGTGCACCAGAGAAGAGGACGTGGAGATGGAGCACGTGGCTAATTGTGAAACTCTTAGGACATTTGTGGACCTTCCATCAAAATATTGGGAAGCAAGAAGGATGATGACTTCATTGTTAAATCCAGAGCATTAGATACACACACCACACACACTATTACAGGCTTATTTATTCATCCTAACACAATAATTCAAATATTTTGAAGCAACAGTAACAAATATAAATTACGCTCGAGAGGAAATTAAACACAGAATAAATAATATGGGAAATGTTTGATATTATTCGGTTGAGAAGCTTTTGCCATCCAGTTTGCTTTCAATAAAATTGAGAGTTGAAATTTACAAAACAGTTTTTATTACAGGCAGTTCTGTATGGTTTGAAATGTGGACTCTCATTTTTTTACTTGGTTATTTAACAACTCTGTAACAACTACTAGGTTATTTAGCATCGATGGTATTGGTGATAGCGAGATGGTGTTTGACGAGATAAGGCCGAGAACTTGCCATACATTACCTAACATTCGCCTTACGGTTGGGAAAATCTTGAAAAAACCCAACCAGGTAATAACCCCAAGCGGAGATCGAACACGCGCCCGATCGCAACTCCGAATCGGCAGGCAAGCGCCTTAGCCGACTAAGCTACGCAGCTGAGAGAGGAACAGAGGTTAAGGGTGTTCGAGAATAAGGTGCTCAGGAAAATATTTGGGCTAAGAGGGATGAAGTTACAGGAGAATGGAGAAAGTTACACAACGCAGAACTGCACGCATTATTTTCTTCACTTAACATAATTAGGAACATTAAATCCAGACGTTTGAGATGGGCAGGACATGTAGTAGGCCTAAATATGGGTGAATTTATAAATGCACATAGAGTTAGTTGAGAGGCCGGAGAGAAAAAAGAGCTTTGAGGAGACCGAGACAATAATGGGAGGATAATATTAAAATAGATTTGGAGGAGTTGGGATGTGATGGTAGAGACTGAATTAGGATAGGGACCAATGGCGGGCTTATGTGAGGGAAACATTGAACCTCCGGTTTCTCTAAAAGCCATTTGTAAGTAGGATAACACAATAATCCACAAAATACCAACTTCAGTAAATGTCTAAAATGTAAATAATTTAGCAAATTAAGGTGGGACTTGGAACTATTAAATATAAACTGTGAATAATTACACAAATCGTACAATTGCTAACAATTTTCAATACTTATTATAAGTTATGTTCTTCCATGAAAAACAAAGAAAGAACCCCAGATTTACAAGAAGTTACATTTTGTAACTTCTAACTTATTACACAATATTTTTGTGGCACTCGTTCTCTGTTTTTAAAAGGACAGGTGGAATTTCGTTACAGATTACTTCCTAAACCCTTCACACTTTTTTTCTCCGGTTCAATTTGTATGTTTCCGTGTCATATCCAAAGATTTATTGAACGTATTTCATCTTTTTTGTCGTCTCTAATCGTGTATACATTGCCCTAATTAAAGGGTAAGATAAGCCGTTGTGAATTATTGCTTCTAGATAGTTCAAGAGCTCCTACATCTGTATTACTGAGAGGTTCTTTGTAGAGACACTCTGAGCATATGGCTGCTCGTTTTATATTGGATAGGCTACTCCATTTTTTATTCACGTAGGATTCAACTTAAGTCACTAGATGGATTCTCAACAAGACAAACTGAGATTCTATCCCCGATGACAAGAACACATGAAAATATTCACTTAAAGAACTCAAATGAAGAGAACATGAGGCCAAGTGAACAATGAAATGAAGTTATGTTTTTGCGTCTTTTTCGCCGTGTCATAGATAGAGATAAATTCAACGCTTCAGGGTTAAGTATAGTCACCATCATTAGGAAAAGAAAAGGATTTTTTGGGTCGATTAAAAGAAGATAGCTCTTCAAAATGGATCTAACACACAGGTCTTCCAAGAGAATATATTAATGACGGACCCAACAGATAAGTTGCCTAAGAAAACAGCTCTTGACAATGGAACTAACACATAGGTTATCTCAGAAAATAGTTGTTGATAACGAATCCAACACATAGATTTATCAAGAAAACAGATCCTGACAATGGATAAAACACATACGTTATCTAAGAAAACAGCTCCTGAAAATGAATTCAATATATAGATTTCCTAAGAAAACAACTCTTGACAATGGATCCAACAAATAGGCTATCTAAGAAAACAGTTCCAGTTAACGAATTCAATACATAGGTTTCCAAAGAAAACAACTGTTGACAATGGATCCAACACATAGGTTATCTAAGAAAACAGTTCCTGTTAACGAATTCAATATATAGATTTTCTAAGAAAACAACTGTTGACAATGTATCCAACACATAGGTCATTTTAGAAACAGTTCCTGATAACGAATTCAATATATAGGTTTTCTAAGAAAACAACTGTTTACAATGTATCCAACACATAGGTTATCTAAGAAAACAATTCCTGATAACGAATTCAATATATAGATTTTCTAAGAAAACAACTGTTGACAATGTATCCAACACATAGGTTATCTAAGAAAACAGTACCTGTTAACGAATTCAATACATAGGTTTCCAAAGAAAACAACTGTTGACAATGGATCCAACACATAGGTTATCTAAGAAAACAGTTCCTGTTAACGAATTCAATATATAGATTTTCTAAGAAAACAACTGTTGACAATGTATCCAACACATAGGTTATTTAAGAAACAGTTCCTGATAACGAATTCAATATATAGGTTTTCTAAGAAAACAACTGTTTACAATGTATCCAACACATAGGTTATCTAAGAAAGCAATTCCTGATAACGAATTCAATATATAGATTTTCTAAGAAAACAACTGTTGACAATGTATCCAACACATAGGTTATCTAAGAAAACAGTACCTGTTAACGAATTCAATACATAGGTTTCCAAAGAAAACAACTGTTGACAATGGATCCAACACATAGGTTATCTAAGAAAACAGTTCCTGTTAACGAATTCAATATATAGATTTTCTAAGAAAACAACTGTTGACAATGTATCCAACACATAGGTTATTTAAGAAACAGTTCCTGATAACGAATTCAATATATAGGTTTTCTAAGAAAACAACTGTTTACAATGTATCCAACACATAGGTTATCTAAGAAAACAATTCCTGATAACGAATTCAATATATAGATTTTCTAAGAAAACAACTGTTGACAATGTATCCAACACATAGGTTATCTAAGAAAACAGTACCTGTTAACGAATTCAATACATAGGTTTCCAAAGAAAACAACTGTTGACAATGGATCCAACACATAGGTTATCTAAGAAAACAGTTCCTGTTAACGAATTCAATATATAGATTTTCTAAGAAAACAACTGTTGACAATGTATCCAACACATAGGTTATCTAAGAAAACAGTTCCTGATAACAAATTCAATATATAGATTTTCTAAGAAAAACTGTTGACAATGTATCCAACACATAGGTTATCTAAGAAAACAGTTCCTGTTAACGAATTCAATATATAGGTTTCCTAAGAAAACATTTGTTGACAATGGATCCAACACATAGATTATCTAAGAAAACAACTTCTGATAACGAATTCAATATATAAGTTTCCTAAGAAAACAACTGTTGACAATGGATCCAACAGATAGGCTATCTAAGAAAACAGCACCTGATAAGGAATTCAATATATGTTTCCTAAGGAAACAGTTCCTGATAACGAATTTAATACATAAGTTTCCTAAGAAAGCAGCTCTTGACAATGCATTCAACACATAGGTTATCTAAGAAAACAGTTCCTGTTAACGAATTCAATATATAAGTTTCTTAAGAAAGCAGCTCTTGACAATGCATTCAACACATAGGTTATTTAAGAAAACAGTTCCTAATAACGAATTCAATATATAGATTTCCTAAGATAATGCATCCAACACATAAATTTCCTAACAAAATAGCCCGTGATAACGAACCCAACACATGCATTTCCTAAAACAGCTCTCGACAACAGATCCAACACATAAGAAAACAGCTCTTGGCAATGAATTCAACACATAGATTTCATAACAAAATAGGTCTTGATAACGAACACAAAACATACATTCCCTAAGAAAACATTTCTTGGCAATGTATTAAAAACATAGGTTATCTAAGAAAACAGCTTTCGATAACTTATCCAAGTCATAGGCCTACATGCCCTAAGAAAAAGTTCTTGGCAGTAAATCCAACACATAGATTATCTAGGAAAACAGCTCTTCATAACGGTACAACACAAATTATCTAAGAAAACCTTGTAATCTACACCACACAATATAAATAGGAACTTAATAATAGTGAAAACGGCCTACTGGTATACTCAAAGATCCAAAACACGCGATATGACCACAGATGTTAAAACGTGTATAAATAAACTTAACACAAAATCTGGAAATGGATCCAACATATAGATTACCTAAGAAAACAACACTTGAAAATGGATTCAACACACAGGTTCCTTGGAAAACAGTTCTTGATAAGGGATGTAACATGTAGATTATCTAATAAAATAGCTTTTGATAACGGATCCAACAAATAGGTTCCTTATAAACACAACTCTTGATAATAGTTGCAACACATAGGTTTTCTTAGAAAAAAAACTCTTGATAATTGATCCAACACTTGTGTTTTGTAAGAAATAGGCAAGATCTCCAAAGAAACCATCTTTCTAACAGTTTCAGGTATTACACATACAAGTTCCCTATGAGTTTAGCGCTTGAAAATGGATCCAACACTGAGATGGAAAAAGAAAACAATATTTAATAACGGATCCAACACATAGATTACCTAAGGTAACAGCTCTTGATTACGGATCTAACACAATAGGTTTCTTAAGGGAAACAGGTCCTCCAAGAGAACCGCTCTTACTAACGAATTCAAATAAGCCTATATATAAGCTTACAGGTCTCCCAAGAGTACAACAATTGAAATGGATTCAACATAACGCGGTTTCCAGAGAAAGCAGTGCTTAATAACAGATCCAACACATAGATTCCGTAAGAAGTTATTGATAATGGAATCGACATATAGATTCTCTAAAATGCTGATCTTGATAACGTATTTGTTACCCAATATTTTCCCACGCCGCGCCGTGGCGTCGTGATCTAATATAATACATACTGTCTAGGATTCGCGTTACGGAATGGGCACTGGTTCGAGTTCTCATGGGGAAAGATATTTTCTCATGAAATTTCGGCAAGTGTATAGGACCGGTGAACACCCAGCATCATGATGCAGTTGGGATGCTATGATAGGTAGCGAAATCCAGTTACGAAAGTCAGCTGTAATGGCCTACCAGACGATAGCTCTGTTCCGGTTGCATGATCATCCACCTCTGCTTCTGCATGTGGACGTGAGGCCAGCAGCGGGCTGGTCATTCTAGGCCCTTAAAGGGTTTCCTAAGAAAACTGATTTTGATAACGAATTTAACACATTAAGTTCCCTAAACTGATCTTCTTGTGCATAACATAGTAAGTGAATAAAATAATTCTAATCGGTTATTTTACGACGCTGTATCAATATACCATTGTTTAGCGTAAATTGTATGGTGACAACGAAATGGTATTTGAAATTGAGGCCGACGATTCGCCATGATATAACCAGATATTTTCGTAACAGTTCACAAAAGTTTCAAAAAGAAAATAGCCCAAGTCAGTGGCAGTTGCCGGAGCTGCAGAATCTATCCAGAAATGCACTCAGTTCGCCATTCAACAGAACTGATCAAAATACAGCTGTTTAAAGTGCAAGAAATGTTTGAAAAGTTAATGAACCTTAGAAAAGGCATTGTAAACGGGAAGGAAATGGAAAGCAAGCGAGGTTTATAGGTTACTGTTTGCTCTAAATATAGCAGGTCAATATTTTAAGCACCCTCATTAATTGCCTTTCAAAAATATAGCCAGGAAACTGGTGCAGTAAACCCAACTATTCTAGTTTCTTGTAATACCGAGCACAGAAAAACCATTTTATGACTTCTGGTTCAAACCACAGCTACTTCCGTTAACTTAATACACAGTGAGGAGCAATAAATGTGCAAAGGCAGTCCTCCGCAGTTCGCGGAACAATGCTGCAGCCACAGAGGCTCCATCCGGTAGCTTATTATATCTGTGTTCATCGGCTCTCTCGCACTTCGATCTAGCTAGATGAAGGCAGAATTCTATAAATAGTAACTACATGCGTCGTACACATTTCGGTAATTAGTGATTGGTTTAATGTCCAGCACTTGACAGCTACAGGTCATCGGATCTTCTTCAATTACAATGCTTTCCACACAAAACTAAGCGCGGCGTTGCAAGATTTCTCTGTCTCGTAAAGGCACAAGATATTATGTCATAATATCTATTCCAAACTAACTTGCTGTTATGATGTGTTGTATTGCATGCTTCCTTGTATTGACTACATTTTTGATATTCTAGTGATATTTACTTTATTTTATCTGTTTTTGTTTCATCATATTTCCCGATAATGGTATGTCTACCATGTGGTAACTTAAGACACTTACAATCATAATTTTGCTTGCTGTGTGTATCTAATAAATATTATGTTCATTGTATGCCTTGTACTTTACTATTTTGTTATTATTGTTATTATTATTATTATTATTATTATTATTATTATTATTATTATTATTATTATTATTATTATTATTTCAAATTTTTATACTTTGTATGTCCCATTTATTTTGCCTTGCTGTTCATATTTTATTGTGCATTTTCCTTTCTTTCTATATGTTATATATTATGTCTGATTTCTGCTGACTTGTTGTTTACATTATATTATGATTATCAACTTCAGATTCTTTTGTGTTGCATTTTGTAAATTTGTAGTGTTTTTTTTTTTTTTGTATAGCAATTTTACTTCTGTTAGAGTGTTGGAGAACGCCGTACGGCCTTAATTCTGCCATGTTAAATAAACTATTATTATTACTATTATTATCACCTTTACTTTTTAACTTCGCGCTAGAATATGCCATTAGGAAAGTTCAGGATAACAGGCAGGGTTTGGAATCGAACGGGTTACATCAGCTTCTTGTCTATGCGGATGACGTGAATATGTTAGGAGAAAATACACAAACGATTAGAGAAAACACGGAAATTTTACTTCAAGCAAGTAGAGCGATCGGTTTGGAAGTAAATCCCGAAAAGACAAAGTATATGATTATGTCTCGTGATCAGAATATTGTACGAAATGGAAATATAAAAATTGGAGATTTATCCTTCGAAGAGGTGGAAAAATTCAAATATCTTGAAGCAACAGTAACAAATATAAATGACACTCGGGAGGAAATTAAACGCAGAATAAATATGGGAAATGCCTGTTATTATTCGGTTGAGAAGCTCTTATCATCCAGTCTGCTGTCCAAAAATCTAAAAGTAAGAATTTATAAAACAGTTATATTACCGGTTCTTCTGTATGGTTGTGAAACTTGGACTCTCACTCTGAGAGAGGAACATAGGTTCAGGGTGTTTGAGAATAAGGCGCTTAGGAAAATATTTGGGGCTAAGCGGGATGATGTTACAGGAGAATGGAGAAAGTTACACAACACAGAACTGCACGCATTGTATTCTTCACCTGACATAATTAGGAACGTTAAATTCAGACGTTTGAGATGGGCAGGGCATGTAGCACGTATGGGCGAATCCAGAAATGCATATAGAGTGTTAGTTGGGAGACCGGAGAGAAAAAGACCTTTAGGGAGGCCGAGACGTAGATGGGAGGATAATATTAAAATGGATTTGAGGGAGGTGGGGTATGATGATAGAGACTGGATTAATCTTGCACAGGATAGGGACCGCTGGCGGGCTTATGTGAGGGCGGCAATGAACCTTCGGGTTCCTTAAAAGCCATTTGTAAGTAAGTAAGTAAATATTATTATTATTATTATTATTATTATTATTATTATTATTACTATTATTATTATTATTAGAGTGTGGCACTTTATAAAGCAGAAATATGGATATAACGACGAAGTGAAGAGAAACTACTAGAAGTATTTAAAATGTGGGTATGGCGAAGAATGGAACGTGTAAAATGAACAGACAGAATAAGAAATTAAGCTGTATTGGGAAGAGTGGATGAAGGAACAGTTATGTTGAAACTGATCAGGAAAGGAAAAAGAGGCTGGTCACTGGCTAAGAATAAAATGTCTCCTGAAGGATGCACTGTAAGTAATAGTGAACGGGAAAAAGGTTCGGAGCAGAAGAAGATATCAGATGATAGAGAGAAATAAAAATTAGGTTGCAGCCGCCAAATTACTCTTCAAGGAATGACTACTCACATAAATTGAGGGAAAGAAGACAGAGGACGGACAATGGAAAGTTTTCTTTTCTCAATCGTACTATCAGGGACTGGAATGCTTTACCTGCAGACTTACTAAAGGCTTTACCAATAACCAAAAATGTATTTAAAAATAGGCTTAAGGACTTCACTAATAGACGGTAGTATATTTTAATAATAATAATAATAATAATAATAATAACACACACTATTTAAAGGGTGTAACTGATATTTTGTTATTTGAAGTGTTGTATCAGTGAAGAAGTGTGTTGTATCAGTGAAGTGTGAAGTGTGTTGTATAAGTGAAGTGTGTTGTGTCAGTGAAGTTTTATAGTTTAAAGTCCCAGTGCAAAATATTTGAACAGTGAAATATTTTTGAAGTGTTAGTGAAATCAGGGTAGAATGAGTGAAATGTATCGTAGTTCCAGTGCAGTGAGTGAGTTGTCAGCGAAATGATTGTAGTGCTGAAAGGTACTTGTGCATGTATGAACATATCATACTCGTGGGTTTTAGTTCGAACTTAGGGTTAAGATACAAATTAGATTTACTTTAAATGTTATTTTAAGTGATCGTGCTTCATTTAATTTAAGATGTTCCCTGTTATTATTATTATTATTATTATTATTATTATTATTATTATTATTATTATTATTATTATTAAGGTATTGTTAATTGTATTTATTATTAATTGTGTTTATTATTAATTGTCATTATTCAGTGTAATAATTAGTTATCACTGCCACCGGGTATATACCCATTTGCAGTGTGAATAAATACATACACATAACATTAAGATATATATTGAATCGTATGCACAGAAAAAGAGGAAGTGGGAAAGTAAAGAAGATTGGAGAATGCTCGGTTTCCAGTATAAGACCTGTCTTGGGCAGAAATTTGTGAGTGAGTGAGTGAGTGAGTGAGTGAGTGAGTGAGTGAGTGAGTGAGTGAGTGAGTGAGTGAGTGAGTGAGTGAGTGAGTGAGTGAGTGAGTGAGTGAGTGAGTGAGTGAGCGAGCGAGTTCTCTTTTTATCTCCTCTTTATTTCTCTTTAATTCTATTTTATTTCTCCTCCCAATGTTTTTCCTTCCCATTTCTATTATGTTCTTGTTTCTTTTCTCTTTCCTCATCATTTCATTTTTGTACTATTCATTCGCATCCAACAAGTTTTGAAATGAAAGCTATGAGTTGTACTAATGTTCATTATACCTCTGCAAATAACTGTACCATAATAATTCCTGTAATACAAACGTCCAATGATTCCTCCCCCCTTTTCGTTCAGTCTTCAACGTTATGCAGTTTAATTCTCGCCCGACATCAATAAGAACTTCTCATTCCAGCCAGCCATCTGAACCCAAACTACAAATTTGCATGTTAAATTCTTTCTGTGTTTTCAGCTTCAAAGCACCCAAGAGCTCCCAAGTGAAGGGCCCATCAAGGCAGACTCCCCCTGAGATGTAAAACAGACTGGGTCCAGGCAGGTCTGGAATGATGGATTCTTCACGTCTGGAGGGAGCTGGTAGGAATCCTCTCAACATGTGCTATAACGTGGCCCTAGGGACACATCCGGCCCTCGCTGACCTCATCTGGGCTTATGACAACACATCCCAGACCTTGTAATAAAATGCAAAGAAGATACTGCCACTTGGTGTTTATTGAAATTAAGGCCCTGGCTGCCTCCTGTGTAAAGAATGTTGAAGGGGAGGGGAATTCATTGTTATCTGGTGCTCTCAACCCCAGTATTCTGGTCTTCTTAGCCATGGGTACCGCTATCAACTCGTATGTAAGATGTGGCTATTAAAACTATTAACGATGTTTGGAAATGTTGGAAAATTAATTGCCAAGCATAGGGGCAGAGACTTGTAAAATGACTTGTTAACTCGTGTCAACCTATCAGAAATACAGATGAAGTGTTCATTCATTCATAGTATTCCGCCCAAGGGCAGGTCTTCCACTGCAAACTCCTTTTTACTTCAACTGACGCCATGGGCACATACTTGAAACGATCAAGGTCCCCTGGTGAAAAATTTTGAACAAGACCACTGAAGTCAAAATTTTCACTTTGCAGAACTTTCTCTACTTCACACATTGACTGGTACCCAATGTTGTTTTCCAATATCTTTTTCATTTTCTGTCTAAGTTCTTGTCCAATTTTTCCTACATGTTTTTGCAAATTGTTAACTTGCAATAATTCATACACTCTAGGAAGGGCAAGAGCTATGCATGTTATGTGTACCTTTTTGTATAAAGGTAAAACGTAAAGGTATCCCCGTAACATGCCATGAAGGCACTTGAGGGGCATGGAGGTAGAGCCCCATGCTTTCCATGACCTCGGCACTAGAATGAGGTGGTGTGGTCGGCACCACGCTCTGACCGCCTTTTACCCCCGGGAAAGACCCGGTACTCAATTTTATAGAAGGCTGAGTGAACCTCGGGGCCGTTCTGAAAGTTTGGCAACGAGAAAAAATCCTGTCACCACCTGGGATCGAACCCCGGACCTTCCAGTCCGTAGCCAGCTGCTCTACCAACTGAGCTACCCGGCCGCCACCTTTTTGTATAATATGATTTAATTTCGTGCCCGATTTCACCATATATCTGGCTGCATCTGTAATTTCTTTAATTTCATACAACTTATAAAATAGCAATGCCTACTTCCATCTGTGGAAAATGCATTGTCACCAAACTCAGTCACTAATTATAGCAAAAATCTTCGTCTATTTTACTTCACTTTCGGTATTTGTACGTCTTCACTTGTGAGGTACAATAACATACTGATTGCGGGCACTGCGACTGCAATATTTGTTCTGCTGCGTTGAATGGGATGAAGCACTTGACACACGTGATCAGGAGTCAGGAAAATTCATGCATCAGGCAATCAAATTGCATAAGCAAACTGCAGTAGGTTCTCGAATATGGACTACGATCACAAGGTAAAAAAGTCCGTTAAAAGCAGAAAAATACCAAAAAAAATGCAACAAAAAGTACTTTACTTCCTTAAAAATTACTAATGTACAATAAAAGATCGAAAAATGCAAAATAAAAGTAGGCTATATTAGTTCGTGTTGAAGTGAAACGAATTAGTATTGCAACCTGCTTTGTCTGTGATTTCTCAGAAAAAAGATATTTCATCAACTTCCGATCCCTACTCATGAACGTAGTACAGGGACATCACTTTATTTTTACCAACATTTTTAACATTAACCTGCCTATGCTCGGAAACACTGTTGCCCCCTTCCATTACAGGAGTTTGATGTTACTAGTGCAATATGTAAACAAATCATTTTACTAGGTATAGGAGGAGAGAAAAGTAGTGTATCCATTTAGGTTGTAGGGAAATACGATATTACGATTTTCAGTTTGATTATCACTTTTACGGAATTTATCAAAATACAGTAGAGTAGTAACATTTTTTTTTTTTCAAAAACTCAACTTTTCAGGCGGCTATGTTCGTTATGTAATGTCTACTTTATTTAGCATATTAATTATTGGTGTTAACATACAATATAGAGAGTGCATTTAAATTGAGGGGTCATAAGTAAAGGGCTGTAAGTGCACTTCAGTTACTTTTGAGAAAATGGGGTTTAAATATTTAAGCTTTCGTAAAATCGGTGAAATTTTTATTTAAATTTTAATGTATGATGCGATTAAAATATCCCTCTGCCACTAAAATTTTAGATACTTTTGCTTACACTGGATGCACTTAACTCATGTTATTACAAATGTCACTAGCATTCCTTTGCTTCTAGCCACCTCAATTCGAAAAAAACTAATCTGAATTTTTAAACAAGTTGCTGAAAATGGTTGCCGTTCATTACAATGCAGGCTTCAATTCTTTACGCATATTATTAAAAACATTTTGAAGCATATTCTCTGAAATTGAATTTTTCGTTTCTTGAATATAATTTTTTAGTACGATATTATTAATATAGGCTCTTTCTTCTATAGAAAACGCAACCATATTTATGAAACACACTATACACTGCAGTGTTTACTTCACTGCTTGAAGACTTCGAATGCAACAGCGGCCGTAAGTTTGTGTGTCTGACGGGAGCAAGGACATTAGTGAAGGGGTGAGAGTGAAGTACATTCAGAAATGCAGGTACAATAAAAATGCAAGTAAAAATAAAATGATGTCCCTGTATGAGCTAGCTAGCATCGTAAATGGCATTTTGACTTAGAAAGAAACAGATCTTCATTAAATCCTCCCTGCTATCCTGATTTTGACTCGTTGTTCCATACAAAAGTAACAGACTAGCCTCTTCTCTTTTCAATAAAATTTACAACTATTTTCATCAGGATCCACATAATCTTTGTAGAAAATAGATGAAGAGTGGCATTTGCTTGCTTGCTACAGTGGTACACGAACCCCTGACAACCACTTTCACAAAAGACGTCGGAGTTGGCCGGACTCTCAGAACATTAACAAGTGATGTCTGAGGCAGGAAGAAATTGTCATAACCGTTTTTGCAACTACTTGTGCAAACTTACACCTTCATTAGTCTCACTTGTGCAGGGGGTGTGGCTGGCGAAGAAGGGGATGAACCCTGGTATACGAGCCCATACCAGTGTCGGAATTAGTTAGTTGCTGTTAAACAAGCCCCTTTAAACTTTTGGAGGACTCCTCTGACCGTGTATACGCATCTGGTCCCCGCTTCTTGTCATCTAATTAACAGTGTTTTGTCTCTTTCTTTGCGGCTGCTGGCACATAAGAACGCTTGAGCAGATCCCGCGTAGGAACATGTGCTTACAATAGAACTTTGCATAATTTTCTAATGCCACTTACTTATCGTGAGTACAACAGAAATTACTCGACTCTGGTTATTACAGAGTTTCGAACAATGCAGGGATTCTGCTCCTCACGAGCCCATTATCTCGCCAAGTCTCGTATTTTCCGTGGCATAGTAGTCGGGCTGCCATATTTCTCAAGGATTGAGTGCCACGGTTGAAGTTCTTCCTCCAGACATTAGCCAGAAGTCTTGTAGATCTCGGATTTTTAGCGTAGGCTGAAACATACACCTAGTTTTAGGAATATCATCGCTCGAGAGAGTCTACACCTGTGGAGTAACGGTCAGCGCATCTGGCTGCGAAACCAGGTGGCCCGGGTTCGAATCCCGGTCGGGACAAGTTACCTGGTTGAGGTTTTTTCCGGGGTTTTCCCTCAACCCAAAACGAGCAAATGCTGGGTACTTTTGGTGCTGGACCCCAGACTCATTTCACCGGCATTATCACCTTCATATCATTCAGACGCTAAATAACCTAGATGTTGATACAGCGTCGTAAAATAACCCAATAAAATAAAACAATCGCTCGAGAGTTTCTCATGTTCAATACAATTAGGGATTTTTACATAAACTTGTTACAGCTTATCCTATTCGAGCCTAAAAATCCTAGATCTACTACGTATTCTCTGTAGAACTATACTGCACAGGCTATACTGCTAGTTGAAAAAGAAGAGATAAATACCTTACTTACAAATGGCTTTTAAGAAACCCGCAGGTTCATTACCGCCCTCACATAACCCCGCCATCAGTCCCTAACCTGTGCAAGTTTAATCCACTCTCCATCATCATATACCACCTCCCTCAAATCCATTTTAATATTATCCTCCCATCTACATTTCGACCTCCCCAAAGGTCTTTTTTCCTCCGGTCTCCCAACTAACACTCTATATGCATTTCTGGATTCGCCCATACGTGCTATATGTCCTGCCCACTTCAAACGTCTCGATTTAATGTTCCTAATTATATCAGGTGAAGAAAACAATGCGTGCAGTTCTGCGTTGTGTAACTTTCTCCATTCTCCTGTAATTTCATCCCTCTTAGCTCCAAATATTTTCCTAAGCACCTTATTCTCAAACACCCTGAATCTCTGTTTCTCTCTCAAAGTGAGAGTCCAAGTTTCACAGCCTTACAGAATAACCGGTAATATAACTGTTTTATAAATTCTAACTTTCAGATTTTTTGACAGCAGACTAGATGACGAAAGCTTCTCAACCGAATAATAACACGCATTTCCCATATTTATTCGCGTTTAATTTCCTCCCGAGTGTCATTTATATTTGTTGCTGTTGTTCCAAGATATTTGAATTTTTCAACCTCTTCGAAGGATAAATCTTCCATTTTTATATTTCCATTTCGTACAATATTGTGGTTACGAGACATAATCATATACTTTGTCTTTTCGGGATTTACTTCCAAACCTATCGCTTTATCTAAATAAATCAATATCTATACGAAAAAATTTAAATAATGGGTAGTTCTGTTTGCACCCAAAATATAAAATGATGGTGTTTGGGTAGTTCCAGTTACATAATTTATAATACTAGAAGCTAAGAGTGCTATTCATAGACATTTCGCAGCACGCGCTACGAGCGTACTAAGCTAGCCCCGGCTATCCACTGGTTACTAGTACAGAATTCAAATCATATCCTATCGCTAACACTGGTTTATGAATATGGAAAACGTTGATAATCCACCGGAATCCCGCGCTAAAAATGTCTATGAATACGGCCCTAGGTGATAGAATTAAAATATTAAGCATAAATTAAGGGGGAGAAAATCTAGTTGAAAAAGTGAAAACAGGTCAAAATTCAGGAATGTGGACGTGAAGTGGCAGATTACTGGTATGTGAAAGAATGACTTGAGATAATGTCTAACTCTATCCCAAAATACATTGATCTAAATACATCCATTCTGGAGTAATTTTTTTCCCTACAAAAATTGCGATTTTTCAGTAAGTTTTCGTAACAGAAAAAAAATTAGTCTATATAATCCACAGTCTGAAAGATAGAGAAAAAATCTTAATTTTTCACAGGTATTTGATCCCTTGATAAATATTAGGAGATTTCACTTAAGTATATGGACAGGAGTGCAAAAGGGGTGTCCTTAAACTTCTGGTAGAACCTGTTTGCGTATAAGTCAGGCCTGCACAAACAGCGCTCAACGAGAGCGCGCGCTCCTTCGCAGCGAAGGAGCGGTGTTTACCGTTCGCCGAAACGGAGAGGAAGATACGTCACAATGACATAGACTTGCTATAGGTAGAGGAGAGGGAAACGATCACTCAGTTATCTAGTGGGGTGCATTGTGTAGGTCTATTCTCAGTAACTGTTTCACGTTGCTTACCTACTGCTACAGTACAGTATGGAGGAATCTAAAAGACGGAACGTAACATTTAACATTTAACGATTCACAGCTCGAACTTACTGATCTTCAATGTGACCTAAGGGCTAAAGATCGTTTGAATAATACTACTAGCCTGGTTGAGTTTTACAAGACTAAACATTAGCAATAATATCCACGACTACACAGGCTGGCTGTGAAAATGATTGCTATGTTTGGCTCAACATTTATATTTGTGAGCAACTGTTTCTATAATCAACTTTAATAAAGGCAGACATCGAACATCTGTAACTGATGTTTCATTACGATCAGTAGGCTACTGTTCCTTTCAGCTGCCAACAGCATAAAACCTGATAAATAAAAATATAACAAAATGATATTGTACATTTAAGTAGCTATAGAATTTCTATTATTTCTGTAAAATAAATACTTCTTTATTAATTAATAATAGTCCAAGAGAGAGAGAGAGATGTTTATTGACTTTACTGGCTTTGAGCCAGAGGCCATTTTAGGGTCTTATAAGCGCAGGACACCCTCTCCAGCCATTGTACATAAATAATAATAAATATATATTCACATACTGTATATGACCTATTTCTGACATAAGTGCCAGTAGGTGTGTGAGTGCGGTGATTGTTTTATTTATTTTATTTTATTTTTTATTTTATTTATTTTATTTTTTCAATTATTTTGGTGTATGTCTAATTTGTTAATTTGCGATGCTTAAGGAACGGCGAACGGGACAAGAGCTCGGGGTAAAAAATATCAGTTGATAGACAGCATTAAGATATTATATGGGGAGAGTAATAGGAAAGCAAAAAATTGGGAAGAATGGGAGATGCTGGATTTGCAGTTAAAGACCTGCTCTTGGGCAGAACACTGTACTTACATACATACATACATACATACATTTTTTTTTTTTTTTTTTAGATTTTTAAGTTTCCCTCTCCGGTGGCAGAAGCGTCTGAATGGTTATGGAGACTTTCATGGGGTAGAGTTATTTTATTGATCTGCCTCTCTGTTGCTGTCGTGTGTCCTCTCAGACAGTATTCAAATTTCCAACACGTGAATGCGGTTTTGTTTGTGTGTTTTAGTTTGGTGGTTGGGGCTGGTGGTAGTTGTAGAGGAGTTTCTCCAGTGTTGTTCTGTTGTTTGTGTTCGGTGGATGATAGTTTTACAAACACTGAACGGGAATTCATTTCATAAGCACTCGTAATAGTACTTCCATTTTCCATTTTTTTTATTCATATTAAAATGGATTTGAGGGAGGTGGGGTATGATGATAGAGACTGGATTAATCTTGCACAGGATAGGGACCGCTGGCGGGCTTATGTGAGGGCGGCAATGAACCTTCGGGTTCCTTAAAAGCCATTTGTAAGTAAGTAAGTAAGTAATAGTACTTCCTTTTGTATAGGCCTACATTTTGTACGAGATCCATCCCTTCTTCCAGTTCACCCTTATACAGAGCGCAGCTAATATGTGCATTCCGCTCATGAGCTGTGAGCCGGCTCGGAGAGCGCAAACCTTGTGCAGGCCTGGTGTAAATCATAAAAATGGCCAAATGACTGAGCGAATTTTGGGATCGCAGTCTTATTTTTTGAATATTATGAACAAAAAATTCTGAAAAAAAAAAAAAAAAAAGAATTTATGGAAATAATAAAGCAAAACGGAAATAGGATAGAAACTGAAGTTTTAAAAATATAACACTGAACACAAAGACAATTTCATAGTTTTAAAAGCAAGAATCACGGAGAAAATAAACAAAGAATTGAAGGAGTAAACAAAGAAAGCGAAGCTGAAGGAAAAAACACACGGACTGAAGAAAGGGAAGGATGAATGATGCCCTCAAGACGTGGCCCGGCACCTCCGGGAGAGGCGGAGTCCCCCGGGGCCGCGATGATGAACCGGCGGTCTGCGGCAACAATTGGTATTAATGTTTCGGCTGAGGTGGCGAGGCCCGAACTGAGATAAATGAGGTCGGGGCCGGACGGATCCCTTCTCAGGAAATGGATATTAATGGCTGTTATCTGAGTGAAGCAGTGGTCAAACTCTAAGCTCTGTGTCCGCCAGAGATTTGCACAAACAAATGTTCTCTCTGCTAATGATTGTCCGACATTGTTTCCGTGTGCAGGACCTCGCAGTAAACAGTCTGTGCGCCTCAGCTTCCTAACTTGAGCACAGATGCAGTTCAGAGAAAGAAAAATCCACAAGATTAGCCAAATGGTCTTGGAGGCGATGCAATATCAAGGCTATGTGAGCGCCAAGCTCACTATTCACACCCTGTGGGGAAAGGATCACCACTTATTGTCTATAATCTTTTCGCTGTAAGAAAAATCCTAATGTAAACAATAGCACGTGACTGAAGTGAGGCTTCATTGGCCGCTGTTTGGCGCCATAGATTCTCAGTACGTGTTCCCGCCTACTGTTGTACATTCTGTTTCATACGATGAAAGAGTAATGGAACGGAGAAAAATTCTCTCCGGCGCCGGGATTTGAACCCGGGTTTTCAGCTCTACGTGCTGACGCTTTATCCACTAAGCCACACCGGATTCCACCCCGGCGTCGGAAGAATCGTCTCAGTTTTAAGTTCCCTCTAGTGGCCGCCCTCTGCACTACGTCATAGATAACTATGAACCTAGGACCGAAGTCCACACATGTGCTGAGGTGCACTCGTAATGAGTGACTAGTTGGCCGGGATCCGACGGAATAAGCGCCGTCTTAAATCACGAAGTGATTTACGCATATCATATATATTATTATAATGTACCGAAGTACATATGATATTTCATGCAGATATTCTACGTGATCATACGATGAAAGAGTAATGGAACGGAGAAAATTTCTCTCCGGCGCCGGGATTTGAACCCGCGTTTTCAGCTCTACGTGCTGATGCTTTATCCATTAAGCCACACCGGATACCACCCCGGCGTCGGACAGAATCGTCTTAGATTAAGCTCCAACTCTTGGGTTCCCTCTAGTGGCCGCCCTCTGCACTACGTCATAGATGTCTATGAACGTAGGATCGAAGTCCACACATGTGCTGAGGTGCACTCGTAATGAGTGACTAGTTGGCCGGGATCCGACGGAATAAGCACCGTCTTAAATCACGAAGTGATTTACGCATATCATATATATTATTATAATGTACCGAAGTACATATGATATTTCATGCAGATATTCTGCGTGATCATACGATGAAAGAGTAATGGAACGGAGAAAAATTATCTCGGTACATTATAATAATATATATATATATATATATATATATATATATATATATGATATGCGTAAATCACTTCGTGATTTAAGACGGCGCTTATTCCGTCGGATCCTGGCCAACTAGTCACTCATTACGAGTGCACCTCAGCACATGTGTGGACTTCATAGTTATCTATGACGTAGTGCAGAGGGCGGCCACTAGAGGGAACCCAAGAGTTGGAACTTAAAACTGAGACGATTCTTCCGACGCCAGGGTGGAATCCGGTGTGGCTTAGTGGATAAAGCGTCAGCACGTAGGGCTGAAAACCCGGGTTCAAATCCCGGCGCCGGAGAGAATTTTTCTCCGTTCCATTACTCTTTCATCGTATGATCACGCAGAATATCTGCATGAAATATCACATGTACTTCGGTACATTACAATAATATATATTCTGTTCCATGTTAAACATTTCCCGTTACTCGTCAAGTAGGCCTAACCTCACTACTATGCATTCGTTTGCTTAGGAAACATTTACTTTATAATTACTCTAATTAAAACTCACATAACTTATTATATACATTTAAGACTATTTGTTTTTCTCCGCTTTTGAGAGGATTTCCACTCTTATGTTTAATAACCACACACATAAGTACAGTATGCATAAGGGTGTAATTATTTGACTTATTTGAACTGTTGTATCAGTGAAGCGAGGTGAGTCAGTGGAGTTATGGTTTTACAGTGCAGTGAATAGTTCCGATCAGTGATAATTTATAGCGTCAATGAAATGTATTCTATAGTGTCAGTGAAATGTGTTATAGTGTGTCAGTGAAATTTGTCCTAAAGTGTCAGTGAAATGCGTCATAGTGCCACTACAGTGAGTGAGATGAGAGTAAAGTGAAAGACTATTGAAACTTATGTAGAGCCTATACATAATTATGTAGGTTGTAATGTAAAATTAAGTATTTTATTTATGTTTTAATATTGTGTTAAATTATATTGTGTACTAGCCGTATCCGTGCGCTCCGCTGCACCCGTTAGAAATAAATATAAAGTAATTACATAATTAAAATAGGACATTTGATCCAGGGAACATTCGTGTTTGATATAAGGATAAATCGTTTGTAATATTACTTAATTTAAATTGTATTTGCATAATTAAAATGCCATCATTTTGATCCAGAGACCATTCATTTGGTCATAAAAATTATTTTAGGAAACAGGAAACGAATGTACAGAATAGCCTATCAAGTTTTCTGTGCATAAGCAGCTATTTTAATCTTACCTGTCCTCGATTCACTCGGAAGTTACTGTAATAACATTACAGAATTATGTCCATCTAGAGAAACTACACTTTCCAATGGTGAATTAATAATTGATTATACAAATCAGTTAATTTAGCTTCCGATATCACTTCATACAAACACAGAAACATTATCTGTAGGCCATCTTTCATAGCTTTCGATTGTTGCTGTCCAAGGTCCCTTATAGACGCAGTCATTTGTTTAATTCATTACACGGCCTTAGATGACAGTTATTTTAATTTTACAACTTATTTATCTCATTAAATATCAGTCCTATCAAAATGTTTCAAGGAATAAAACTTATCGCAAATGATTTTTTAAGAAACTTTTGTTATGTAACATTTTTCACAAAAATCAATAATAAGCGAGATATTTCGATTTATTTAATCCAGGACCCCTTATAACCCCCTTATAAATAATGTATTTTGAATGCCATATAGCCTAAAATCTAAGCTACAACGAACTTAATTTATATTCCAATTTTCATTGAAATCCGTTCAGCCATTATCGCGTGAAACGGTAACAAACAAACAGACAGACAGAGAGACATACAAACAAAAATTTCAAAAAAGCTATTTTCGGTTTCAGGGTGGTTAATTATATATGTTAGGACCAATTATTTTTGGAAAATCGAAAATAACCAGAAAAATTTCGGCTACAGATTTATTATTAGTATAGATATAGATAAAGAGATGTCATTCCGGATGGCTGGGTGGTTTATTTTTTTCATAAAATACTGCGACACAAATAGCCTCTTAATAGTACATTATGCAACGAGCCTATAATGATAGTAATTAAGAAGAGAGTATGGATGTTTATGAAACGAGCGCAAGCGAGTTTCATAATTTTGATACGAGCTTCTTAATTACCATTATAGGCGAGTTTCATACGACTTTTTATGCTCGACCATATTTCTAACTTGAAATTATTCAGATATATACATTTTCTTGGTATATGACAAGATCGGAAGTGACCTTGTTCTAGGTCGTGAATTGTGAGATGTGCGCAGACGCGACAGTATTGATTTTTTCCAAGGAACAATAATGTCATTGACCTTGATGTATTCCCGTTAAACTTGATATAACCTTGATTATTGAATTCGACATTGAAAAACGAGATGACAAACTGAATTTATTTGAATACTATTTACAATTAACGCTAATTATTATAGTAACAGAACATAACCTTCTGCGACAGTATTGGATTTCCAGCCTCCGTGACATTTCGCTAATTCTCTTTAGATTGCATATCCGAGAATAATCTTTACTTGCGGTTTTATAACGGTACAAAGCTGACTTGTGATTGGCTGAACACCTGTAAGCTGAGTTGGCATTGGCTGAACACCTGTACTTTAATGAGTAGGTATACTTTAATGACATGCATTAAAGGACTGCTACCAGGTGTATAATTACTACATTTCGGTATGGTCGAGCATAAAATAGAAAAACAAATGGCGATGGATCTGCTAACATACTGTACTACAAATGAAGGTCTTTAACGAATGCATTCCTGGTGGTATTGCAGATCCGTAAGGGGTAATTCTACAATTTTTCTCAAGTGGTGCTCTTAAAAAAACGCTTACTTACTTACTTTCTTACTTACTTACTTACTTACTTACTTACTTACTTACTTACTTACTTACTTACTTACTTACTTACTTACTTACTTACTGGCTTTTAAGGAACCCGGAGGTTTATTGCCGCCCTCACGTAAGCCCGCCATTGGTCCCTATCCTGAGTAAGATTAATCCTTTCTCTATCATCATATCCCACCTCCGTCAAATCCATTTTAATATTATCTTCCCATCTACGTCTCGGCCTCCCTAAAGGTCTTTTTCCCTCTGGCCTCCCAACTAACTTATATGCATTTCTGGATTCGCCCATACGTGCTACATGCCCTGCCCATCTCAAACGTCTGGATTAATGTTCCTAATTATGTCAGGTGAAGAATACAATGCGTGCAGTTCTGTGTTGTGTAACTTTCTCCATTCTCCTGTAATTTCATCCCTCTTAGCCCCAAATATTTTCCTAAGCACCTTATTCTCAAACACCCTTAACCTATGTTCCTCTCTCAAAGTGAGAGTCCAAGTTTCACAACTATACAGAACAACCGGTAATATAACTGTTTTATAAATTCTAACTTTCAGATTTTTTGACAGCAGACTGGATGATAAAAGCTTCTCAACCGAATAATAACAGGTATTTCCCATATTTATTCTGTGTTTAATTTCCTCCCGAGTATCATTTATATTTGTTACTGTTGCTCCAAGATATTTGAACTTCTCCACCTCTTCAAAAGATAAATTTCCAGTTTTTATATTTCCAATTCGTACAACACATTAAAATTATGAACCAGCACTTAATCATGCAAGAAAGTCAATAAACTTTTTTATTTACATAAATATTAAATTCCTGTTTGTTCTTCCGAAATTTGGTGCAGAATTTAGAATATGATATATAAGTGTATTTAATGTCAGGCTTTACGTCCATGTAACGTGGACCTCACAATTTTGTATCCGGTACCACAATTACATTCATTACAGATATAACTTATGTAGATATAATTTATAATTTAACTTTCGACCCCATTCAAATTGATCAATATTAAAACCTAACTTAATTTAGATTATTAAAAATTGACACTTTTACAAATCTGATCTTGATTTTCAGCTCACTTATATCGAAGACACACTGTTTTTAATAATACTTGTTAATAAAACACACTACACCATTGTCCAATATGTTCGTTATTATGTATATTTCTTGTGTGCATTCCATTTTCAGATCTCACTAATTTTCTACATATTATACTTCGCTATCCTAGCTAGCCTCCTCCACCTCCTCACCTATTTTCATTATCT
Organism: Periplaneta americana; assembly: GCF_040183065.1. Lineage (NCBI taxonomy): Eukaryota > Metazoa > Arthropoda > Insecta > Blattodea > Blattidae > Periplaneta > Periplaneta americana. The sequence goes on from NC_091130.1 coordinate 23,628,341, forward strand.
GTATCATGTTACTTAACTTTCTATTACACCCCTCTAACTCATATTTTATTTTATCTACTATGTCCTTAGCCGTCTCTTCCTTAGCCGTCAATTTAGAATACATTACACACTTACTTATGGCTTTTAGAGAACCTGAAGGTTCATTGCCGTCCTCACATGAGCCCGCCATCGGTCCCTATCCTGAGCAAGATTAATCCAGTCTCTGCCATCATATCCCAATTCCCCCTAAATCCATTTTATATTATCCTCCCATCTACGTCTCGGCATCCCCAAAGATCTTTTTCCCCTCCTGCCTCCCAACTAACATTCTATATGCATTTCTGGATTCGCCCATAAGTTCTACATGCCCTGCTCATCTCAAACGTCTGGATTTAACGTTCCTAATTATGTCAGGTGAAGAATACAGTGCATGCAGTTCTGTGTTGTGTAATTTTCTCCATTCCCCTGTAACTTCATCCCTCTTAGCCTCAAATATTTTTCTAAGTACCTTATTCTGAAACCCTCTTAACTTCTGCTCCTCTCTAAAAGTGAGAGTCCAAGTTTCACAACCATAAAGAACAACCGGTAATATAACTGTTTTATAAATTCTAACTTCCAGCTCTTTTGAGAGCAGACTGGATGACAAAAGCTTCTGAACCGAAAATGTTATGGTTTATTTAACGACGCTCGCAACTGCAGAGGTTATATCAGCGTCGCTTCTGAACCGAATAATAGCAGATATTTCCCATATTTATTCTGCATTTTAATTTCCTCCCGAGTGTCATTTATATTTGTTACTGCTGCTCAAACATACTTGAATTTTTCCACCTCTTCAATGGATAAATTTCCAATTTTTATATTTCCATTTCGTACTACGAATATATTCTGGTCACGAGACATAATCACATACTTTCTCTTTTCGGGATTTAATTCCAAACCTTTCTCTTTACTTGTTTCAAGTAAAATTCTTGTGTTTTTCCTATTACCTTGTGGATTTTCTCCTCACATATTCACGTCATCCGCATAGACAAGCAGCTGATGTAACCCGTTCAATTCCAAACACTCTCCGTTATCCTGGACTTTCCTAATGGCATATTCTAGAACAAAGTTAAAAAGTAAATGTGATAGTGCATCTCCTTGCTTTAGCCCGTAGTAAATTGGAAAGGTATTCGATAAAAACTGGCCTATATGGACTCTCCTGTACTTTTCACTGAGACACATTTTAATTAATCAAACTATTTTCTTGAGAATACTTATTTCGATAAAAATATTATATGAAACTTCTCTCTTAATCTTTGCCTTTAAAAGTCATTTATCCTTGTGTACAATAATAATATATTACGTTGAGAAAGAATGTGCCAATTTTAGACCACATATTGAATTTACGTTCTCTCCTTCTGACCAGAGAGACTTAGGCCCCTTTTCCTTCCACAGTAAATGTTTATCCACTCAATTATACCGGGTCGGAGAATCTATTGCAGTCTACAGCCGTAAATGCAATTCAGTTAATTTAAATCAGTTCTTTTGTGTCTGTTGCAACGATATTTACACGCCATATGCAATTAATTTATTCGGGACATAAGCCATAACTGAAACCCGCTGGCAAATGGACACAACTACCGCGGTAATACCCCATTACCATTCCATTACCCGAGATCGTGTTAATGAATTTTATGGAAACTTCATCTCGCTTGCAAAGAGATTGATGGACGAGGTGCTTATTGGAGCATTGGGAGGGGGAGGGGGTGGAGTGGAGTCTCAGAGAAGACACGGGGCCGCTGGGGTTGGACGAGGGTGAAATTTTATTGCCCAGAAATTGGTTCGTGTTAGAATAATAACACTTCCGCAGCATATTTGACGCCAAATGTTCAAGTACGCAGCTACTCCATGATCAACTGTGTAATTCCATTTTGTTGCTACTTACTTACTTACTGGCTTTTAAGGAACCCGGAGGTTCATTGCCGCCCTCACATAAGCCCGCCATTGATCCCTATCCTGAGCAAGATTAATCCAGTCTCTACCATCATATCCTACCTCCCTCAAATCCATTTTAATATTATCTTCCCATCTACGTCTCGGCCTCCCCAAAGGTCTTTTTCCCTCCGGCCTTCCAACTAACACTCTATATGCATTTCTGGATTCGCCCATACGTGCTACATGTCCTGTCCATCTCAAACGTCTGGATTTTATGTTTCTAATTATGTCAGGTGAAGTATACAATGCGTGCAGCTCTGCGTTGTGTAACTTTCTCCATTCTCCTGTAACTTCATCCCTCTTAGCCCCAAATATTTTCCTAAGAACTTTATTCTCAAACATCCTTAATCTCTGTTCCTCTCTCAAAGTGAGAGTCCAAGCTTCACAACCATATAGAACAACCGGTAATATAACTGTTTTATAAATTCTAACTTTCAGATTTTTTGACAGAAGACTAGATGACAAAAGCTTCTCAACCGAATAATAACACGCATTTCCCATATTTATTCTCCGTTTAATTTCCTCCCGAGTGTCATTTATATTTGTTACTGTTGCTCCAAGATATTTGAATTTTTCTACCTCTTCAAAGGATAAATCTCCAATTTTTATAGTTCCATTTTGTAGAATATTCTGGTCACGAAACATAATCATATACTTAGTCTTTTCGGGATTTACTTCCAACCCTATCGCTTTACTTGCTTCAACTAGAATTTCCGCGTTTTCCCTAATCGTTTGTGGATTTTCTCCTAAAATATTCACGTCATCCGCATAGACAAGAAGCTGATGTAACCCGTTCAATTCCAAACCCTCTGTGTTATCCTGAACTTTCCTAATGTCACATTCTAGAACGAAGTTAAAAAGTGAAGGTGATAGTACATCTCCTTGCTTTATCCCGCAGTGAATTGGAAAAGTTTTTTTTTTTTTTTTTGCTACTATGGTAACTAAAAAAATTCAAATATCTTGGAGTAACAGTAACAAATATAAATGACACTCGGGAGGAAATTAAACGCAGAATAAATATGGGAAATGCCTGTTATTATTCGGTTGAGAAGCTCTCATCATCCAGTCTCCTGTCCAAAAATCTGAAAGTTAGAATTTATAAAACAATTATATTTCCGGTTCTTCTGTATGGTTGTGAAACTTGGACTCTCACTCTGAGAGAGGAACATAGGTTAAGGGTGTTTGAGAATAAGGTGCTTAGGAAAATATTTGGGGCTAAGCGGGATGAAGTTACAGGAGAATGGAGAAAGTTACACAACACAGAACTGCACGCATTGTATTCTTCACCTAACATAATTAGGAACTTAAAATCCAGATGTTTGAGATGGGCAGGGCATGTAGCACGTATGGGCGAATCCAGAAATGCATATAGAGTGTTAGTTGGGAGACCGGAGGGAAAAAGACCTTTAGGGAGGCCGAGACGTAGATGGGAGGATAATATTAAAATGGATTTTAGGGAGGTGGGGTATGATGATAGAGACTGGATTAATCTTGCACAGGATAGGGACCGATTTCGGGCTTATGTGAGGGCGGCAATGAACCTTCGGGTTCCTTAAAAGCCATTTGTAAGTAAGTAAGTAAGTACTATGGTAACTAAATATGGCACTGTCATAATAGTATAAGGTACGTATTAATGAATAGAGTATGCAACAGTAAATTTAATATATATATATATATATATATATATATAGCCCACTTCTTACATTAGTTACTGTAGAGCTGGGGACGGAGCGAGTAGAACTGTTGAGTTACTCGATTCTATCGGTTTATGTGCTTGACAGCGGAGCACCGAAGTTACCCGGTTAACCGTAGCCGTTACCGGTCAGTTCAAACGTTCAAACAGAGTTCACGTGTTTTACTTAATTCTAGCAGACAACGTAGGTACTGTTGTATTTAAATATTTTCTGCTGCAGGACAAATTATTTCCTTATCCCCAAGGCGGGCTGAAAGGCCTCCAGTGTTGAAGGGGAGTATTGACTTTTTGTATTTACATTAAAACAATTTGTAGGACGGGTTTATAAGTCAATACATAAGTTATAAACTAGTGCAGTATATATGAACTTAAATAATGATTCCACCATTGAATGGAGTGACAAATCATTGGGACCAATGCTCGCACTACAAACACTCAACTAATGGAAGTGTATTGGCTTATTATGAAGTTTAAGAGGAATCATATGTTTTTTTCATCGTGTTGTTTTAATGGTCACAATTTTATAATTTGAAACATAAGATCAATACAACATTTTAGTCACAATTTTATCATATACAATTTTAATACCTGTACTCATTTAAATTTCAGATTGTTATTTTTCATAGAGTTAACCATGTAAATAATTGTCTATTAATTGATTTTAGCAATATTACGTTTTAGATACTATTTGTTTTAATGTCATGTAATTGACAAATCTGTATATTTTAATCTGATTTTATACCATTTCTTTTAAAACTTTTAACCTGTTTTTGTGATTATCAGGTGATTGCATATTTATTTTTTTTATTCTTACATTTATTAATATTGTAGTAGCCATGTATTATATATATATATATATATATATATATATA